>NW_022987577.1:0-153470 GCF_902827165.1 Trematomus bernacchii | reverse complement strand
TCGTGTTCATTGCACAGGTGTTTATAGTTGAGCTAATGAGGTGTGCAGAGATCAAAGGTTTCCATTGTTCTGAATGAGAGATAAACCTGTTACATGTGAACGTTTTGTCGAAGAACCGTAAAAGATATCTGTGAAATTTCAAAACGTGAAGCATGTCAAGGAAGTTGAGTATCTGAAGTGTAATTTTTGTGTACTTTCGGGTTAATAATGTGGCCTTTTTGGCAGTTTAACTAAAGGTGTGCGGCTGCTGCTGTGAGGAAATATCTGCCTGAAAATACAATGGGCTTTAATGGAGACATGTTGAACGTTTTTGTCACTTCATGCCCTCAAGAGGCATTTTGCTTAATTATTTGTCATTTTTCAAGCTACGAGATGTTTTCCTACGTTTGTCATGAAAAATTATGTCTCAAGAATGTAGGGTTTGGGAATTATGGCAGTTTTAAAAAAAATATGAAGGCAAATTTCAAGAATTCCCACACTCTAGCTGTGACATCACGCACTCTAGTTAATGTTAAAATCTGAAGAAAACCTCTTTAACAAGGTCTGAACAATGTTTAATATCTCTAAAAGTAAGAATCAGATTTAAAAGTGGTGTTACACGAATAATGTCAGAAAGATGTGTAACATTTTAAAGTTGGAATGAGGTTTCTGAGTGAAAGTATGAATGAACAGTTAGCAGTTGAAGTTGCATGAAGATTTGTTGAAGTCTGAAGAATATCTCCATTGACTTCAATGTTAAAAATGTGATGAATTATGGGATGTATCTCTGGAAGTATGAAAGTTATGAATGATAAAAGTAATAGCAGTCGATTCCCGACCGAGCTGAACGTTTTGATGTTCGAACGGAGTTTCTGCGATGTTGAATGTGGGAGGAGAAGACGGTCAAAATAATTGGACGGAATAATAATAACTCGTTTGTCCGTAGCATAACATATAGTTGGAATGCTGTATCAGCATTCCCACTAAAATATTCAGAAAATTGCAAGTTGTTATCAGGAAGGAGAGCTCAACTATGCAGCAGTGAGTTCTCTGCAGCCAGAGGTGAGGCGTTGAAAAGTGTTACTGCAGAAGGCAGGAATGGTTTCCTTTCCCTCTCTGTGTGACAGCGGAACAGTCGGTTGGAGAAGGAGCTCCTGCCTGTCCAGCTGCAGGTGGAGAGGGTGGGCGGGGTTATCCAAGATGGACAACCGTTTGTTAAGGGTCCTGCTCTCCACCACAACTTCAGAACTGTCCAGTTTCACACCGACGATAGAGCCAGCTTTCCTGATCAGTTTATTGAGTCTGCTGGTGTCACCGGCTCTGATGCTGCCCCCCCCCCCCCCCCCCCCGCAGACCGCAGCAAAGAAGAGTGCACTGGCCACAACAGACTGGTAGAAGATCTCCAACATCTTGCTGCACACGTGGAAGGATCTCAGCTTCCTCAGAAAATAGAGTCGGCTCCTCCCCTTCTTGTACATAACGTCAGTGTTGATCTTCCACTTCAGTCCGTTGTCTAAGTGCAGTCCCAGGTACTTACTCTGTGTACTGGATTATTCACACGCTTTTAAAAGACCTTTTGAGTTTGACAGTTCCTGTGGACTTGAACATTTCTCCAGTTATTTTAGTTTGTGCTACTGTTGGGGACAGAGTTATTTCAAAACAAGGATTTTTTATTTGAAGTTGGGACTTGTGGTCTTTGGGAGTCACTCCAGTTAGACAGAAGTGAACACTGTTCAAAAGGAAGCTGAGCACCCATGAGTTTAGTGTGGCTGTTATACATTTAGATTTACTGTGTGTGTGTGTGTGTGTGTGTGTGTGTGTGTGTGTGTGTGTGTGTGTGTGTGTGTGTGTGTGTGTGTGTGTGTGTGTTGTGTGTGTGTGTGTGTGTGTGTGTGTGTGTGTGTTGTGTGTGTGTGTGTGTGTGTGTGTGTGTGTGTGTGTGTGTGTGTGTGTGTGTGTGTGTGTGTGTGTGTGTGTGTGTGTGTGTGTGTGTGTGTGTGTGTGTGTGTGTGTGTGTGTTGTGTGTGTGTGTGTGTGTGTGTGTGTGTGTGTGTGTGTGTGTGTGTGTGTGTGTGTTCAGTGAAGTGTAGCTTCCAGCTGCAGCAGTCAGCTCAGTTCCTGTTCAGTCTGACTGAGGGAGGTTTTTGTACGACACTTTTTCACTGTGTGAACACAAACTGACTGTTGATGACATGGAAACTCTGACAGTAGTAAACTGCTGCATCATCAGTCTGGACTCCACTGATGGTCAGAGTGAAGTCAGAGTTTGATCCACTGCCTGTAAAACGCTCTGAAATCCCTGATACTCGAGTGCTAGTAGTGTGCATAAGCCGTTTAGGAGTTCCTCCATCTCTCTGTTGGTACCAGGCTAAATATATCCCACCATGAACCTTCTGACTGGTCGTACATGTGATGGAGACGGAGCGTCCCGGAGCAGAGCTCACTGCTCCAGACTGAGTCACTGTGACCTGGCCTCTGGACTCTGAGGATACAGAGACAAAGATATAAAGCAGCGTCATGGTTTTGTCCGCTTCATTTCAGAGGGACGGATGTTCACAGAGGAGAGGAGTTTGATTCTCTGGACTTTACCTGTGAAGCAGCAGCAGAGGAGAGTCCAGATGAGGACGCAGATCAAAGTCATGTTCTTGATGAGGAGGATTTCTGTGTCTTCTGTTGTCATGAAGGACAGCTGTCAGTCATCCAGTGCTCAACTCTCAGGACTATAAAGTGTCCCAGAGCACTGGAGCATGGTGCTGCTGATGCAAAGTGTCTCTCTATGGAAATGCTCTGACTCCAACAGGGACCTGGATTACTCTGATGATGCTGTTTATCAATGGATCCATCTCTCTGTCAGAGGATTGATCAGGAATGGGTCAGCGCTCACTTGTATGAGGCTTTAAGTTCAATGGACACATTTTCTTGTAGTTCATTTTATTAAAAGCTCAAATTCATAACTCCTAATAATCAATACCACCTAGGAAAAACAAAATGGAGATTTATTATTGATCCTGATGGAAAAGCAAACATGTATTTATGGAAATGATGCACATTCGGAAGTGTAACATGAATAGCTTTTATTAGACGTTCATTGTTTCATTTAAGTAATCAATTACTTTGATGTTTAAAAGTTGATAAAATCGTGAAACTAAACATATTTTGTGAACAATTCGTATTCAAAAGAAGAATCTTCATTAAAACTGAAGAGCTAAGTAGATATTTGTTTTAAATGTTTAAAAGGTTCAATAGAGAAACAGTCGATACTTTTCCATAGTGTGTGAATCTGTTTCAAACATTTGAAGCAGTAATTATATCAAGTGGGTAAACTGTGGATGTGTTTGGTGAGTTTGTTTGTGTCAAAGTCAGAGAGCCGTGTCTCTCTACAGTGAGAGGTTTTTGTACGGCGGCTCAATGACTTTGTATCACTGTGGTACACGTTCGGTGGAGGAACCAGACTGGATGTTGGAAGTAAGTCAAATGTTAATTCATAAGAGCAATTTCTCTTCTGTTGTACTTATTATTCAGCGTACGGAGAAATAGTTACCTCTCCATGTCATTGTATACATACTTATCAAATATTCTGAACTAAGAGGCTAACTTTACTCCAGCAAAAGACCTTTAATTGTTTTTATGGAACATTGAACACAGAATAATTCATTATTTCCACCTTTAATGGTGAAGTAGCTTCTCGAGGGCTGGTAGGTTTAGTTCAGTGAGTCAAAGTCAGAGAGCCGTGTCTCTCTACAGTGAGAGGTTTTTGTACGGCGGCTCAATGACTTTGTATCACTGTGGTGGACTTTTGGTGGAGGAACCAGACTGGATGTTGGAAGTAAGTTTCTGCACAAAAACTAAATATGATGTTAAGAGACGTTTTAAATTCTGTGTTAGAGTGTTTGAGAGATAGATTTATATTATTTTAATTGTAATGTTTAGATAGTATTAGTATTCATGTCTTTATTTCTCTTCATCATTGAGACCAAGTCAGAGCAGCTTTTCTTGAAATGTCTTTATACATTCCCAACATGCTGTCATTTAAACAGCTTCAAATGTGAAATGATGAAATTTATCATTTTTCATTAATTTATTTGAAATCGTCTATCTCGGTTCTCCTCTCTGTTCTCAAATAAATTACAGATACAGTTTTTAAATACAGATGAACGGAGTAAAGATAACGATGGATATTAAAAAAAGTGTTGAATTCTTTCAGACATTATTTTAAAGTTTGTAAAACTGGGTAGTGATTGAGATTCACATTAAGCACAGCTGATTGCTCCGTTTCCTGTATTTGTTCATTTATCCACTAAATAATTTAATAATGTTTGTAGAGTTCAGGTTTTGGATGATTTTGATAACTACTACTTAAAATATGTCCTAATGTTGTACTTCTATTGTAGTCTGACATATTTCAGGTGACTCTGTAGGAAGTGTCTCTGTGCTGATTTGCATGAGAGGCTTCTTAAAGGGAAGTGAAACAATGTGTGAGTGAGAGACTGATGGAGCAGAACCAACATCTGACAGAAACTCCTTAAAGGACAAGCGCTCTCACAGTAAAGGTGTCCCAGTGTCTGCTGGTTGATTGACAGCTGTGTGCTCCCTGTCCTCTAATCTGATTGGTGTCTCCTAGGTGATGTCCGTCCCACCCTGACGGTGCTGGCCCCCTCCACAGAAGAGCTGCAGCAGGGGAAGGCCACGCTCATGTGCCTGGCCAACAAGGGCTTCCCCTCAGACTGGAGTCTGGCCTGGAAGGTGGACGGCAGCAGCAGCTGGGAGGAGAGCAGGAGCCCCGGGGTGCTGGAGAAGGACGCCCACTACAGCTGGAGCAGCACCCTGAGGTTCTCTGCAGATCAGTGGAGGAAGGTGGGCTCTGTGACCTGTGAGGCCACCCAGGGCTCCCAGACTGCGCTCTCAGAGACACTGAGGAGAGACCAGTGTTCCCAGTCCTGAGCTGACTCACTGGGACTCTGCTTTCTCTCTCACACTGCTCTCAGTCTGCTCTCTGGCTCTCAGGACATGTTTTAACATCAACCTGTTTCTGCTTGTGTCGATGGTTTCAACATTTTAAAACAATAAAGATGAATGTGTGTATTATAAAATGTGTTTTGATTCCCTTTCTCTGAGATATTATATATAAAAGGAACCTTATTCACATTCATTCACAAAAGTCACAACATTAACAAGTCAATATTTCACATATTACTTTTTAATGATATTAAGGGTTTGGATATACTTCTGGATTCCTCCTAGTTTTATTTTTGTTAATCAAGATTTGTACCAGTATCAACATTTCAATGGTAAACCACAAAGCTCTCTCTTATCACTGATGTTTAAGTAAATCCATGTGTGATGTTCGTGTGTTGTGAACCTTTACTTTAATCAAACATTCTTAATTAGAATAAGAAATCCAGGATAAGAAATAAAAAGCAGGATATCATCTGCATAAAGGGTAACACTTTATATTAAGGTACACAAATTAACCAGTTGTTAATTAACATGCATATTAGCAGTATATTGGCTCTTTGTTAGTCATTATAAAACACTTATTAATGCCTTATTCTCAGTGGTCAGTCAATATTCTCAATATTCTGAGCATGCGCAGTGTAGTTTTTACAGTCACCGTTCACTTAGACAGTGAGAGGGAGGGGCATGATCAGGTTTTGTCCCACATGGCTCTAAACAGCTCAATAGCATAGACTGTATATATAAAGCTCAATAGGCACACACTGTACACACTAATTAGAAGAACACAGACTAAAACAGCAATGTACAGACGAATCAGATGATTAAACTTGATCTTAAAATATATTTTATATATTTCATGAAACTAAACATATTTTGTGAACAATTCATATTCAAAAGAAGAATCTTCATTAAAACTGAAGAGATAAGTAGATATTTGTTTTAAATGTTTAAAAGGTTCAATAGAGAAACAGTAGATACTTTTCCATAGTGTGAGAATCTGTTTCAAACATTTGAAGCCATTTGAAAATCCATCAACTACCAAAGAGGCAATTGAAAGTGCAATAGGAAAGTATTCATTTAGGTCAGTGTATTGTAGAATCCATTTTGTTTCTGTTTTAATGACATTAAATATCTGCTTAATGTCAAGAAAAAGCATTTATTTGTAACCGAACATGGTGAATGATTACAGAACTGAAAATAAAAAAAACATTTACAACACCTGTGAAAACACTAATGTCCTTACAACACTATTTAGCCTTTTTCAATGTTGGCTTTACATGGTTCCTAATGTATTGCTTTCAGTTTCATTCATGTTCCAGTCTGGGAACAGCAGAACTAAGTCTTCTTAAACACCACCTGTCTGCCAGCATGAGAGCCCCACCCCCCCGCCTCACTACTATCCCTCCCTTGGGCCAGAGTGGATACCACACCCTATTTGAGATCAGGCCGGGGTTAGGACTTTGTTCTTGTCACGTAAAGCACAAATCCAATCTTAAATAAGTCAATGTAAGATATGCAAATGGTACTCTTGAATCATCTGATGTTGAGAAATAATGTAGTGATTAATCTAGCATTTAACTAGATTGCCATAACTGGTCTGTTCAGAGAACAGATATATACATGTTAAACACCACTGCCTCCAAGTGACTGAATTGAGCAATAGCATCTCTGTGAAAACATGTTTGATTGAACTGAGCAAGTGAATACATACAACCCATCTAGGCAGATAGGTCATGTTTAACAGTGTATTTATTGACGAGAGGAAAGCATAGGTTCAGGTTCAGTCAATGAACAACTTTATTTTCTTGACATTAATAAAACAGATCAATAAAGCTTTAATACTCCTCTCCTTCCTCATCCTCATCTTCCAGGCTATCAGCTCCAACCTCCTCGTAATCTTTCTCCAGAGCGGCCATGTCCTCTCTGGCCTCAGAGAACTCTCCCTCCTCCATACCCTCACCCACATACCAGTGCACAAAGGCACGCTTAGCGTACATCAGATCAAACTTGTGGTCCAGCCGAGCCCAGGCCTCTGCAATAGCAGTGGTGTTGCTCAGCATGCACACAGCCCTCTGGACCTTGGCCAGGTCTCCACCAGGAACTACAGTGGGCGGCTGGTAGTTGATGCCCACCTTGAAACCAGTGGGGCACCAGTCCACAAACTGGATGGAGCGCTTGCTTTTGATGGTGGCAATGGCAGCGTTCACATCTTTGGGAACGACATCACCACGATACAAAAGGCAGCAGGCCATGTATTTACCGTGGCGTGGGTCGCATTTCACCAACTGATTGGCTGGCTCGAAGCAGGAATTAGTGATTTCTGCCACCGAGAGCTGCTCATGGTAAGCTTTCTCTGCAGAAATAACAGGGGCATAGGTGGCCAGAGGGAAGTGGATACGGGGGTAGGGCACCAAGTTGGTCTGGAACTCTGTCAGATCAACATTGAGGGCACCATCAAAACGAAGGGAGGCAGTGATGGAGGACACAATTTGACTCATTAACCTGTTCAGGTTTGTGTAAGAGGGACGCTCGATATCCAGCTTTCTACAGCAGATATCATAAATGGCCTCATTATCAACCATGAAGGCACAGTCAGAGTGCTCCAGGGTGGTGTGGGTGGTGAGGATGGCGTTGTAGGGCTCCACCACAGCGGTGGACACCTGGGGAGCCGGGTAGACGGAGAACTCCAGTTTGGACTTCTTGCCGTAGTCGACGGACAGACGCTCCATCAGCAGGGAGGTGAAACCAGAGCCGGTGCCCCCTCCGAAGCTGTGGAACACCAGGAAACCCTGAAGACCGGTGCACTGGTCGGACTGAAAGAAAGAGAGAAAATCATGAAATATTAATAAACGTATTTATATAATACAAAGACAGCAGTGCCAAGGGTTCACAGCTAAGGATAAAAAAGTGTATTAGTGCACAGCATGTAAACATATAGATTCAATGAAAACAGATCAGAGATAAGAGGGTGCCATACCATGGAGGGCTTTGAATGCGATCAGGAGGATCTTAAACTGAATTCTGCAGGGTGGAGGAAGCCGATGCAAGTGGGCCAGAATCAGGGAAATATTCTCACTTTGAAAGAGTGATACCAGATTGTTATGTCTTGTGTTTGTTTAAAACACTGTACAGCTCTACATTTTAAAACATATACTTCACATATTTATTATTAGTTATGACACTTAGCTTTTGCAATACTTATGTTTGCCATCCACCACAATATGATTGCATACTCCTTGTATGTAAAAACCTACTTAGCAATAAACTGATTCATTTCCATTTAATACTCTTCAGAAAAATGGACTTCTGTTCTAAATGTACTGACCAGCTTTCGGATTCTGTCCATCACCAGGTCGATGACCTCCTTGCCGATGGTGTAGTGTCCTCGGGCGTAGTTGTTGGCAGCATCCTCCTTGCCAGTGATCAGCTGCTCAGGGTGGAACAGCTGGCGGTAAGTCCCCTTGCGCACCTCATCTAAGGGTAATGAGCATTAGATTATTGAAGGTTTTGAATGACAGAGGGGGAAAAGGCATTTATGATACTTTTATCATTTATAATGAATGAGAATTTACCGATGACAGTGGGCTCCAGGTCAACAAACACTGCTCTGGGGACGTGCTTTCCAGCTCCAGTCTCCATGAAGAAGGTGCTTAAGGAATCGTCCCCTCCTCCTCCTGAGATGTTCTGGTCACCAGGCTTCCTGCCGTCCGGCTGGATCCCATGTTCCAGGCAGTAAAGCTCCCAGCAGGAATTGCCAATCTGCACACCAGCCTGACCAACGTGGATTGAGATGCACTCGCGCTGTAATAAGAAAAAAAGGTTGTTAAGAAACTATCATAAAAAAGGAAGCCTAGTGGCTGATTCTTGTGCAAAAACAGTGTAACATACATTCTAGTGGCATATCACCACATGTGGGAGGACTGCTCTAGAGAAAAAGGCTATTTTAATAAGAACCAAACATCATATCATGATTTAAGTCACCTGACGCACACATTTGTCATCTGAACAGAAAGAGGCTAAATACTGTTTATACGTGTAAGACCGAAAGCTCAATGACGCAGTTGTTGGCAGACAGGTGGCACGATTGGACGTGAATGTGGGCCAGGGTTAAGAGAGGAGACTACGCATTTACATTTTCTGCAACTGTGTCACACGGATTGCGCCACTGCCACACCCCTTTAGGAGACTAGTGGCGTGGCAGGCCAGCACGTAAACACACATAATAATCATCTAATTCGACCTAAATAAAAGTACAAATTGGAACACAAAGTCCTTATCTTGTTTTTCGTAATACAATAATTACTCCAGGTTACGCCGGAAAAATGCGTTTGCAAAGCACGTCAATAAATAAAATCCTCTTGACCCAGTCTATGTAATGAAAGAAAATATTTTTGATGTAATAATTTCAGACGTAGCCTACGTTGTAAAAACGCCCTGGTTTACTGAAATTCGGAAAAAATCTGTGTTCATATCATGTTTTAAATATGAAACCATTAAACCTGGCCACTAATGAGACAGGAAGTATATTTATTTCCAACAATTCGCACCGATTGTAAATGCATCACTTCAACATCTTGACTGTGCCGTCGAGTTACACTTAATTTACCAACACCACAGTTAAAACGACTTATTAATGACGAAGCTTGATTTAACAGCTTCCACCGCAACATTTTTGTTTCACTATAAAAATGATGCGTCTTCTTTAAAAGAGTAAGCGGTTAAAAAACGTTAAGCTGGTTACGTTTTCGCATGATGACACACATTCGGAGCGCTGCATTTGGTTAAACACACATCCTCTAAGTGGAGAAAACCTGTACTATCGTACTCACCATTTTTCTGAAGATGTGAAGACAGAGGGTTTCGATAACGAAGAAGAAAAGGCAAAGTTATCTCTCACGGCAGGGCCTGTATGAGTCCAGGGTAAGAAGTAATAGGTGTATTTTTTTCTAGGCGGGGCTATTTATCGCAATTGCTGCGGAATCTGATTGGATGAAAAGACAAGTGGGTCCCCTTCTGATTGGTTGAATTCTTTAGAATTTTTTTTAAAGAAACTTTATTGAGCACATGGAAAACAAGAACACTGGCTAACAAAATTTCTGTTCAAAGCGAATCACCCCACCTAAGAACGTCAGTCCCATGGATGTACTGGGAAAACGTGGTTATTGCTGAACTATAATAAATAGTCGTCGTAGAATAATACAACACATGCATATTACTATACAAGAACGTTTAGCAAATAAGATAATAAGAAAAAAAGATTGGCATATTCCGACTTTTGACGTTCATATTTGAATTACGATAAATATATATGTATATTTAAGCATGGGCGTAGGAAGCATCCTCAATGTGGGTGGGACAATTTGACAGGGGGTGTGGGCAGGGCCGGCCCTTGTCTTTTGGGGGCCCTAAGCGAGCTTTGGCTTGGGGGCCCCCCTCACTCTCGTGCGTTCTCACTTCACACAACATGGAACCAACTTTTGTCTTATGATGTTAGCATAAGCACACATATTGTATAAATAAGCATGTAAACACCGTGGACCTAACATCCTCTAGGGGGGTCCTCACCTCCTCTAGGGGGGTCCGGGGGCATGCTCCCCCGCAAAGATTTTTTTTTAAATATTGAAGTTAAAAGCATCAATCTGGTGCACTTTGAGAGCAAAATTAAGAGATCTATGGATACATCTCTCAACACCCATATGAAACAGAACTGTAAACAGATATTTCTGTATGGATATTTTACAAATCACTCCCCTTTTAAACTGTATTATTGTTTTGTCATAAAGTATTTCATAACTGTTTTTCATTTATTCTCTCTGGCTGTCCATCTCATAATGTTCACATAGAAACTAGTTGTCAATAGGAATATCAATCAGAAGAATTATAATTTCAAGCAAAAATCCGTCACAAAAAGAGGTTGCACATTTAAATTCAGGTGTTGTTATGGCAACGTCAGTGGCCAAACAGTCACATTTACTGCTGCAAATATGTTTAAACATGCTGTCGACACGTAAAGCAGTGGCAA
Source organism: Trematomus bernacchii (assembly GCF_902827165.1). NCBI lineage: Eukaryota > Metazoa > Chordata > Actinopteri > Perciformes > Nototheniidae > Trematomus > Trematomus bernacchii. Next base: position 142,513 of record NW_022987577.1, on the reverse strand, counting down.
CTATTCCACCATTTCAGCTGACTTTTTCTCAGAAATACTGTCACATAACATCCATATATTTCAGTGCTAGGTTGATGCTTAGCTAAGCTAACTATGAAACACTTTAACTGACAGGACTCCGGATCAACTGTGGACTGTAAGGCAGAGTCCTGCACGGGTCTGATTTTCTAGACCCGCTCCCGCCCCGCGACGTGCAATACCGAACCCGCCCCGCTACCCGCACATATTGCCAATTAGTTCCGCAACCCGACCCGACCCGTCGGCACAAGATCCGCAACCCGACCCGAACCCGCATATATATGAGCAGTGAAAACGTGCAATTATTAACACACGCAGTTGCATATTTGTCTCAAAAAGCGTGGGATGTTGGTTATTTTCTCCATCTAGGATGACACCAAAAGCCTCCCAGACGTTGGATTTCGCTCTTGAGGAAGTGTTATTGAAAATAAATATGTGTTATTGTATTCTCCGCTAGAGAGCTTCACCTCAGCCATTTCGAATGTGGCGCGCTCAGCAGCAGATTAATGCGCTGCAGAGGTTATGATTATGCGCGGTCCCGCGGGGGAGAGGTCTGAGGATTTAAACATTAAACTAAATTATTATTATTTTAATATATTTATTATGCAACACCCGCAACCCGACCCGCATCATCTTTATTTTACCCAGAATCGAACCCGGAAAAAAGCGTTTGAAAAAATACCACCCGTTAACAGTAACGGTGCGTCTACACAGCAGCGTTAAAACAATCTTGAAACGCTTCTGCCCATTCACTTTGAATGGGGTGACGTCACTTTCCCTCACTTTTCGCCGAAATGCATTGTGGGCAGGCGAGCGGAGATTTTCAGGATTTTCAGGATTCAAAGTTGAACAATGTTCAACTTTTGAGGCTGAGGTGGAAGCGTCAGCCAATCAAATCCCGTGTACGCAAATCTGACAGTTCAAGCTCTAGCCAATCAAACGGCGTGTATGCTGGGAGAGACATACCGCAGGTCATTTCCTCATATTCCAAAAAATTGAGGAGAAATTAGCGGTAGCGAATCAATCACCCGGTGCTTTATGACCAGACCTACCGGGATATAAACCGGAGGAGTCAGGCATGGAGGGAGGTGGCAGAGACAGTGGTATGTTTTTGCCTGTTTTGGGGAGTTTATATCCAGTTTACTTCGGGCTTTTTTGCTTCGTATGTCGCGGGCGGGAGATTCATGTGATTGGTTGTTCGCAAAAAATCCCCAAGCTTCAGATACGCCCACCTCCAAGATTTTTTTAACGCTGCTGTGTAGACGTACCGTAAGTCAACATTTTCCAGAGAGCTTTCTTTGAAATCACCAGGTAACGCGAAAAACGGCATCATCTGTCCTTTGACCCTCACATCGTACAAGGAAAGACTTCCAGAGAAAAACCCACAGTTAATATACACACATTCCTTCACATTTAAATTTAAATTTACATTAAAGTATTTCGTGAGGTCTTCTAACATGTTTTTAAATATAACTACGGTTGTAGTTGAAGAGTTTGTAAATTAACATGAACCGAAGCTGTTGCCTGTTGCAATATACATTCTATGGTTGCTACAGAGGATTGTGGGTAATGTAATGTCTTCGGCCATCCAAAACTCATAGAAAACTACTTGTTTCTCAGAATTGAAGGGGAAAACGTGACAAAAGCATTGTACACTAAAACCTATCAATGTCGTTTAATTAACAAGGATAATCTGGTGTTTTTGAGTTGATGAGTAGTGGAGATATCACTGTCAAATCAATCGACAGTAAGGGGAATACTTACTTCCGGGGGAACAATTCTCCGTTATCCAATGGGAATGGACACTCACATTGCCTTTAACAGCCGCCGACATACACAGATGCCGTGCTTCCATGAGCGTCAAATCCCGCCGCCGATGGGAATACATTGCAATCAGTTGAAAGCTATTTGCGTCCGTTTATGAAGCTGAAGGAGCCTAGGAGCGTCCTAACTGCACGCCTCGGGACCCTGACCAAGCGTCGCTCCTGGACGTTTATGGAGTGAGAGTGTGTTGCAGTGCATGATGGGTGCGTGCAGCAGAAGTCTCGTCTCTGATTGGCTGCAAATCGATTGCCCTGAAAATCCTTTGATGATCCAATCCTTGTATTATTTTAAGAATTGGTAACAGCACACCATAAAGATTAATTTAAAAGTAAAAAAATGGGGTGCAAACTATTTACATTGCAATTATAATTGTTTAATTCTTTCGATTTTATTTTCTTAATTTACAAAATGACAATGTAACTAGTTGATAAATAATAAAACAAACACTGAAGGCCTTCCAAAGACACAAGCAAAATATGTTATAAGACTTCTTTATTGTCAGTTTATTCTTTTAAATGGAGAATAGAGAACACTGATAACTAATGTTGGTGCACATTTATATAAATGTGATTATGATCAGGAATATCTGTACTTTGCAGTCCTGTCCCAAGTATAAGTTAAGTAGGTATTAATCAACGTGTACGTATAATTTACTATCATTTTTAGTCATGCATAGTACTGCCTTCCTGGTTGCTTTATTTTTGAGAAACCTATTCTGCACCTACCTGGGTTTTAAGAGAGTCCAATACCGCATGAGACTGTTCAGTCTCATAAAACATGCTCAATTTACTTTTTGAAAACACAAGCTCACAATAAAGTCAGATGGGAGATCTACAGAAGCAAAGTGTGATAGACAAAGATACATTCCTATAATAAACAAACAGAAAATAAATCTTTGTTGTTCTACGAGGCAGTTGAAGCCATAGCAAATGGATTAACAAGTGAATTTAGGTACTTAACCTTCAACTACCTGCTGCCTGAAATCCCTGTGACATCACTGTAGATTGTTGTAACCAACTAGCTATTTGGGACATTATCACAATACATATTTAAAGTGGACCTATCATGCTATATTTGAATAATATATTGTAGGGCCATACCTATATAAGGTATATTTATACGTTTTATTTTTCAAAATACCAAACAGATCATGCATTTTAGCCATGCCTCATTTCGCTCTATTTTGCACTCCTCCAGCCCTGTCTTTGCATGAGCTGCAGCTGACCACGCTCCCCTGCAAAGGAGGGGGCCGAGGCACGAGCGTCATGTTACCATGCTGTTACCATGCTGTTACCATGCTGTTACCATGCTGTTACCATGCCACGGCAGCCTCTCATTCCCCTGATAGGTGGAGAGTTGCCCATACAGGCGGAGCACCCCCGTTGCTGACGTCAGCACGTGTTCAAATCTGAATCAGTCTGTATCAAATCCGTTGCAGCCCCGTTTTTTTAGAGATTTGGGTATGGAGGAAAAGAGAGAGGGTTTTATTTTCTGACACTGCGTGAGTTCCCCGACGCACCGGGGACACATATGTATGTATAAAAGACATCACAAAGTGCATTTTGCATGATAGGTCCCCTTCATGCAAAATGCACTTTTGTACGTCTTTTATACATGAATATGTGTCCCCGGTGTTCCAGGGAACTCACCAATATATGTTTCACTTTATATCATGAACATTCATGAGATTAATGTCTATGGTGCTATGTTATGCTACATTCCATGCTGGCTAAATATACTATCTATGCTTGCTAGCTGTCCATGGTTAAAACGATGTAAACTGGATATAAACTCCCCAAACAGGCGAAAACCTACCAGTTTCACCCACTATCTCTGCCACCTCCCTCCATGCCTGGCTCCTCCGGTTTGTATCCCGGTAGGTGAACAGGGACTGATCGTACAAGACCGGGTGATTCCCTACCGCTATGATTAATTTCTCCTCCATTTTTTGGAATATGAGGAAATGACGTGCAGTGTGTCTCTCCCAGCATACATGCGGTTTGATTGGCTAGCGCTTGTACTGGCAGATTTGCATAAACGGGATTTGATTGGCTGACGCTTCCACCGAAGCTTCAAAAGTTGAACATTTCTCAACTTTTGCAGCGAGCCACGCCAGCAAAGCTCCGCTTCGCTTCCCACAATGCAGTTCGGCGAAAAGTGACGTCACCCCATTCAAGTGAATGGTGAAGCTTTCAACGCACGCCGCTGTGTGGACGGGCCGTTAGTGAATTCAGAGCCATTATTACCAGCTGCTAAAGCGACGCTGGTATTGTTTTCACCTTGTGAGTCTGCATGTGTGTCATCATGGCAATGTGTTCCTGAAGACACACAGAGGTGGTTTTGAGTGTTTAAATGCGACAGATTTTGTCATCGCGATATAATCACAACCGTGCAAGTTTCCTTCTCATCTTTTTGGCAGGTTCCATACAATATTTGAACTGGTTAAGTGAAGAGCAGAAGCCACTTGTCAAATTTTACACAATAAAAAAAGAAAATCACAATAGTAACCAAAGTATTTGTACAATACAAATACCATACCTAACAGACAGTGGCGAGCCGTGAGCTTTATACCTAGGCCCTCTGACCCCCACCAATTCCCTCGAAAAAAAGAAAAAAAAATAGTTATTACGTCACAGCGTATACTTCAGCGGAATATCAAAACAACGGCCCAGGGTGCAAAACGCATCAATGACAGCGACCCTCTACCACACAAAACAACACCTGTGAACCCAATTTGTGTTCTTTGACATTGAAAATGATATTGCATTGTGTTTGTTACTTTCGTTGCAGTTGTATGTCTTAAGTGTAATTTGGCATGCTTTTATTTTGAAGGCGAGTTCACGCTGTTGACAGGAAGTTGTTGTTGCTATGGAAACAAGAAAAGTTTCACAGCGGGCGGAACTTGTCATAAAGTCCGCGATAATAAAACCCACCCATTTAGAGGGAAGATATGATTGGTCAATTGTACTGTCATTTGACATTACTCTCTCGTTCAGTTACTATAGCGGGCCCTCTGTGAATCGCAGAGAGGGCCAGACGAGCTTCTTTCATGCCCTTCACATTCAACAGAGACTGAACAGGCAGATTCGAAGGATTTATTTATTTGGAAATGTTATTTTAAATACAATTAAATCAAGTTTCTTTTCGGTAAAACTAATGAAAAATATAACAAAAATAATATTAAAAAAATATATATTTAAAAAAATATATATATTTTTTAAATGTTTTTAAATATTATTTTTTAGAATATCTTAGGCCCTCACAGAGGGCCTAGAGGGCCCTGACGGCCCGCCACTGCTAACAGATCTTCCCGCAGGGTTCTCTAGATATAAAACACTGCATGAAATGAGCAAGAAACACAGAAAAGAAACTCTCTGCCTCTACTACTTTGTACCCTCTCACAGAACTATCCACAGTTCAAAGGCTGTTAATTTTGGTCAAACAACAATTTGCCTATATAGTGCAACTACAAGGCTATATACTGTATTTGAATGACGAAAGATGACACTCAACTTAAAATGTTCCTTTGTATAGTATTTCTTCACCCTATGTGCTCGTCTTAACTGTCTGAACTTGTCCAGGCATGTTAAGTGGGAGTGGACTTGAAATCCTTAGCTCAAGGTGTAGAAAAATTAAGTTATCAAGCCAATTGCATTACTTACTACAACTTGAATTTAGTTTTAAGTCAATTAACGCAGAAATCCAAGTTTAAATTACACACAATATTAAGTTGAATAATTACCAACATTATTACGTCAACACAACTTATAAATTAATGTTTGCAACTTAAAATGTTTATCTAAATCAATTAATTCAAATTTGTATCTTGCAACCATGCATTTAATTAAGTGGTGGTAAAAGGTCCCCTGAATGACTTTTTAGAGTGTAGCATTAGCTTAAGCTCATTTCCAGACCTGTTTGCTGTATGAACTCAAAGCCTCAGCTCTGCTCAGACAGGAAGTGCCACTCAGGGCCACAGCCAGGCACAATATTAAAGTGGCATTTAAAAATATTTAGCCTTCTTTAAATATAATTTGACTCTAATAACAAAATAAGCAGCATGGTAGCAGTTTTATTATATTAATAAATGTATGATGTGACAGTAATGGAGATGGACACATTGTGTTTTTAATGGTTTTCTATTGAATTTATTTAGGATCTTACACATGTACACAATTGTGATGTTAACAAGAACCATCAAGCTCCAGATGATAATACTGCAAAAAGGCATATGATTAGTTAAGTTTAGCCTAAATGCGTTGTTACTATTAGTTTAATAACCAACAAGCAGCTGAAATACAAACGTTAATTTTAAAAGTGACTTTCAGCAGGCAGGGATCAGTAAGACAGCCTTAATGATGAATGATCAAACTACTCTTGTTCAGTCTTAAAATATCTCTATTAAACTTTATACTATTAAAAATCTCAGTCAAATCTTTGGAAATGTTCTGAAATGGTGGCGTTGACAGGAAACCGAGAGCTCGTTGGCTCTTGCTAAACTAAATGAAAAGCTTTCAGATGTACTTTAAAACTGAAGGCTGTTTTTATCTGTGAATCAACAAGCTCACACTGCAGACCAGTCAGACTTGTTCACCCTCATGTTTTATAGGGAAATACATTTAAATGCTGGTTACCATGGTTACAACCGGTTTGTTGGCCCCAACAAAAGAGATGCACACCAAACTGAGAAATTATAAACTACATTTGGTCAAAGTTATTTACAAATGAAAGGTACAATCATGCATGGAAGCTGGAATTAGTGACTTCAACGTAAGAAACAAACTACCGACTAAAACCCCAATATTAATAGAACTGATTTTATAGACTTGAAAATGATAGTATTGATTCCTCTAAGAAAGTAAACTCCGCTCCACACCGCACCAAGGTCTTCTGGAATCTGACGTCTAGCGCTCCGTCTTTTAACCTCTTTCTCTCTCTTGATCCTCTTTAGTCTTGATAGTGCTTAACATCGGTCTGTACTACTGTCATATTGACCTCTGAAATGTCCCAATTGACCAATCACAATCCAGCATTCAACTAAGCCGTATTTAGCCTTCTTTAATTATAGTGTGACTCTAATAGCAAAATAAGCAGCATGGTAGCAGTTTTATTATATGAATAAATGTATGATGTGACAGAAATGGAGATGGACACATTGTGTTTTTAATGGTTTTCCATTGAATTCATTTAGGATCTTACACATGTACACAATTGTGATGTAAACAAGAACCATCAAGCTCCAGTTGATATTACTGCAAAAAGGCATATGATTAAGTTAAGCCTAAATGCATTGTTACTATTAGTTGAATAACCAACAAGCAGCTGAAATACAAACATTAATTTTAAAAGTGACAGTAAGACAGCCTTAATGATGAGTGATCAAACTACTCTTGTTCAGTCTTAAAATATCTCTACAAAACTTTATACTATAAAAAACTGAGTCTAATTTTGGAAATGTTCTGAAATGGTGGCGTTGACAGGAAACCGAGAGCTCGTTGACTCTTGCTAAACTAAATGAAAAGCTTTCAGATGTACTTTAAAACTGAAGGCTGTTTATCTGTGAATCAACAAGCTCACACTGCAGACCAGTCGGACTCGTTCACCCACATGTTTTTATAGGGAAATACATTTAAATGCCGGTTACCATGGTTACAACCGGTATGTTGGCCCCAACAAAAGAGATGCACACCAAACTCAGAAATGATAAACTACATTTTGTTAAATATAGTTACCAATTAAAGGTACATTGAGGTACGAATGTTGGAATTAGTGACGTCATTGCAGTGTTAAATGTACGCAGCATGTTGACAGTGCAAAACAAAAGACAACAAATAAAACTAACTATCTTTGTCACGAGTCTGACACAATGGTGTTTAGGCATCCATTACATGACTGTCTGAAGTGCTTCACTCATACTGATGTTATCTCCTCTAACCTTCCTGTGTCACTGACAGTGACCCAGGCAGTTGTGCAGACCAACTGTAGACAGAGTGCAGAAGGGATTCACAGGGGCCACATGCAAGGTCGTTTAGGGGCAATAACCAGATAAATAGGCCTTTAACTCTGCCCCAGTCTCCAGCTGAACTAAATGAAACGTTTTCAGATGTACTTTAACACTGAATGCTCTTTTTATCTGTGAATCAACAAGCTCACACTGCAGACCAGTCGGACTTGTTCACCCACATGTTTTTATAGGGCGATACATTTAAATGCTGGATACCATGGTTACAACCGGCAGGGACTAAAAATCAGCCCGGGAATCTCGACCGGCCCACTTCGGTACCGCTAGTAAATTGTCAACGGGGTGCCTACATCGTCCGACCGGCCCACTTCGGTACTGGCCCATCAGGATTCGTCCGAACGTCCCGATGGCCAGTCCGCCACTGGTGGGGCCTCACTTCGCGGAGGGGGGCTCATCTTGCGGAGGAATCCTCAACTGAGCAAATGTGGCGCACCTATGCGTTTATACGGCGCAATTAGTGTGGCGCGGCAGGGTTTCGCCGCTGCGAGGCTCCAGTAGCAAATACAACAGCACGGTTTGTGCAGAATATCAGTATGAGAAAACGACACCCTCTGTCCTTAGACCCTCACATCGTACAAGGAAAAACTTCCGGAGAAAAACCCACATTTCAAAGGGAAAAATGGGAGAAACCTCAGGGAGAGCAACAGAGGAGGGATCCCTCTCCCAGGACGGACAGACGTGCAATAGATGCCGTGTGTAAATCAAAGAGATAATACATTTTACAGCGTAGGTAGACCGAATGTTTGGAAATGCATGTGTCTATAATAAGAAGATGAATCCACGAGGATGTCAACAATCCTGTGGGAGCCTTCAGGGAAGCAGCATGACGAGAACCAGGCAGGACCGCAGAGACAGGCCCAGCCACGACCCGAAGTCCACGACTTAATCCAGAACTCAGGATAGAGGATTCAGGGCACAGGACCACAGCAAGAGGATCAGCCTCGACTCAGGATCCCGGTGTCGATATAGACACAAAACAAGAACATTTGGGGGAGGCTGGGTTAATCGGAACATGAGAGTACACAGACACAGACAGACAGAAGGAAGAACAAGCACTCCCTTAGGATAGGTTGAGGGAAAAGGGTAGCAAGTAAGAGAGTAAGAAACAGAGGTGGAGAGGCACACGCAGGGAACAAGGTCCCCACTGGAGCCTTAGTTGGAATTGATGAGAGGTAGGGAGGAAGCTGTGGATATGGTCATAACACTCCCTGGCCTGGATAAGCCACTCTGCAAACCTGTTTCCCTCTAATAAAACCTCAAGAGGTCAGAGAGGGAAAAGGTTTTGGATAAAGAGAGGATAGAAAGAATCGATTACAGGAGTAGAGAATATGAGAAGTAGAGAGAGAAAAGATTTAGAAGAATGAGTAGGAGTAATAACCTTAGTTTTAAATATAAGATCCAAGTTTTTAGGATTTAAGTGAAAGAGCAAGAACCAAAATATAGGTGAAGAGCAGAGTTGGGTGTAACGCGTTACAAAGTAACGTTACTGTAATAATATGACTTTTGTCGGTAATGGAGTAGTGTAACGCGTTACTTTTATAATTCAGTAATCACACTACAGTTACTAACATTGCCCCGACACGCGTTACTTCGTTACTTTTATAAAATCAGTCATAATCACACTGACAGACAAGAGGGGTTTCCGCCGCAGGTTTATATGTACGTAATCTGCGCGATTTGCGCGTCCACATCTCCGCGTGCAGTGCTGCATAAACATGGCTGAGTCAGCGATAACTTTCGAGGGGTGGAGGTATGCCCATTATTTTGAGTTTGTCCGAAGAATAGACAGGAATGTGACGGTGAGGTGCAAACTGTGTCCAGGCCAGAAGCTGTTATCCACTGCTGCAAACACCACGTCAAACCTCAACAAACACCTGCAAAGAACACATGCTAAGGTGAAGCTAATAGCTAAGGACCCCCGAACCCAGAGTGAGGATGTTGTGAGTGCGCCGCCGCCGAAGCAGAGATGGACAGGCTTGTAGCATCCTTCATAGTAGAGGTAATGTTGCCCATTTGCACAGTGGAATCACCATCGCATCGTTCAGAGATATACTGCGCAAAATACAGATAGCAGGAGACAGAGGACAGCCATAGTCAGAGCTATCTGGATCAGTCTTATGCGACAATGGAAACTGAACTAAAGAGAACATTTGAAACTTTAGCAGTCTGCGTGATCTGCCTGTAGGGAGGGGCGGGCCGGCCCTGCGAGTAAAGTAACGAGTAAAGTAACGAGTAAAGTAACGAGTAAAGTAACGAGTTACTTTATGTAGAGAGTAACGAAGTAGTGTAATATATTACTTTTTTTTAAAGTAATATGTAATATGTAATATATTACTTTTTTTTAGTAACGACCCCATCTCTGGTGAAGAGGCACAGCGTATCTACGTCAATGCAGTCTTATTAGATTATTTATCAACTATAAGCTTTATCAAAAAGGAAGGTCTTAAGCGTACTCTTAAAACGGATAGGCTGTCGGCCGCCCGAACACAAACTGGAAGCTGATTCCACGAAAGTGGAGCTTGATAAGAAAAGGCTAGAAGGCCAGAGAGAAGAAGTGAATTTTACATTTTGATTTAAAAACCCCTAGGGTCTGGGCCGACCTCACATGGAGGGGCAGAGTGTTCCAGAGCCTGGGGCCAGCTGCTGCGAATGCTCGGTGCCCTCGGGTTTTGAGCCTGGTCTTAGGCACTATCACCAATCACAGAGCTTGAGGACTTTTGTTTCTCCGAATCGAAGGGGAAAAACACAAAAGCATTGTACACAATTTAAGCCAATCAATGTTGTGTAATTAACAGGTATAATCTGGTGTTTTGAGTTGATGAGTAATGCAGATATCACTGTGAAATCAATCGACATTAGAGAGAATGTTTACTTCCGGGTGTAAAATTCTCTAAAGCAACTACTATGAGCAGGACCGTCCCTCCCTACAGGCAGATCATGTAGACTGTGTGGGGCCTCACCTCGCGGAGGGAGCCTAGTCTTGCGGCAAATGCGGCGCAATTAGTGTGGCGCGGCACGGTTTTGCCGCTGCGAGGCTCCACTAGTGTGTGGTTTAGAAAATAATACAAAATTAGAAGGAAAAAACGATGAAACAATACAGATTTCAGTATTCTGAGCCCCTACTCTCCCCCTGACTGATGGCAACAAAGGTCAGACATTATACAATTAAAATAAAGAAGTAAAAACAATAAGTGTGGCTTGATATTGAGTAAGAAAAAGGTTTATAACGCTGTGAGAATGGATCTCCGGAGAGCATTTCTCCGCGATCCCAACTCGTCTATTACCAACGTTCAGGGAGCTCTATGCAAGTCAATGGGACTCCCTGTTATTTAATAATTGACGCTAAAGGGGCCCCCCCTTGCGTTTGATAGTGACGGGATCCTGACATAACGTCACTATAGTACGAGTTGGGAGTGAGAATGTGTTGGATTGGCTGCTGGAGGTGAAATGTAATTGGTTCAAAGATGATGCCCATAATGAGCTGACTACAGTAAATGCAGCTGCGGAGTGAATGAATGCATTCCCAGTCTTCCTGCTTGAACTTGAGCTGAGCTTCATGAAATTATTAGAATATTTCCTCCTCCACTCCCTCTTGGCGACGGGCCACTGAGAGGTGGAGCAACACTGAAACAGGAGAGTTATAACTTCACAGAAATTGAAAGGTATAGTTTGTGTGAGCAGAGCTTCAGTCCAGACAGCGTCTCTGTTTCTCTGAAGAAACAACTGAATCCAGCAGCTTCTTCTCAACAACACAGCCAAACACTGGTGAGTAAACTGCAGAGACACAATGACTCACTACGTATGTGAACAAGGTATGGTTTCATCAGAATCTGAGGGTTGTAGATCTGTTTTATCCGATATCAAGTTTTAGGCGGCCATAGAAATGTGACATTTAAGGTAAAAGCGTGTCCATTGAGCCTCGAGTACAAAGCAGAGGTGAAACCAAACACAGTGACTGAACCCGGCTAGTGAGGGTTAGAGAGAACACAGTCACAGCTAGCATTAGCTTAAGCTCATTTCCAGACCTGTTTGCTGTAAGAACTCAAAGCCTCAGCTCTGCTCAGACAGGAAGTGCCACTCAGGGCCGCAGCCAGGGACAATATTAAATCAAATCAAATCAAATCAAGTTTTATTTATAAAGCACATTTAAAAGCGATTTTTGGTCGAGCCAAAGTGCTATACATGTAATAAAAACACATTACTACAATCACAATAAAAGACAATAAATTACAACAGGTAAATTAATTAAAGTGGCATTTAAAAATATTTAGCCTTCTTTGAATATAATTTGACTCTAATAACAAAATAAGCAGCATGGTAGCAGTTTTATTACATGAATAAATGTATGATGTGACAGTAATGGAGATGGACACATTGTATTTTTTCTATTGAATTTATTTAGGATCTTACACATGTACACAATTGTGATGTTAACAAGAACCATCAAGCTTCAGATGATATTACTGCAAAAAGGCATATGATTAGTTAAAGGGGACATATCATGCAAAATGCACTTTTGTACGTCTTTTCTACATGAATATGTGTCCCCGGTGTTCCAGGGAACTCACCAAGTGTCAGAAAACACAACCCTCTCTATTTTCCTCCATACCCAAATCTCTAAAAAAGGGGCTGCAACGGATCTGATAAAAACTGATCCAGATTTGAACACTGTCCTGACGTCAGGACAGTGGCGCTACGGCTATTGGGCCAACTCTCCACCTATCAGGGGAATGTGGGGTTGGGCCACGGCCGGCCATTGCCGCTCGAAAGCGCTGGAGACGCTGTAGTACATATGCCAGGCCTGTAAGTGGCGCTGTAGTCTGCCACAAAAGCAGCAAAGAAGACTTCCCGGGCATGGTTACCATGGTTACCCTTCTGTTTATTCTCCGCTGTGGCTTTTTTTCTCCCTCCCAGAGGCAAGCGTTTGCTCCCGCTGCTTTAATTCAATGCAATCCCTCCCCGTCGAGGCAAGCACTGTAATTCTCTCCGGTTAGTCCACCAGCAGATGACAAACACCCACCTCTCCGCCTCTTCCAAGGAACGAGGGGACCGTGCGGCAGAGTTTCAGTTAGGTTTTCTTTCGCCGGTCAAGATGTCCGTTAAAGTTTAAATCTTCCGGACAAAATTTGAAAAGTGCCGGTCAAAGGTCTTCTTTGTTATTTATTGAGCTTTAAAACAAATGAATCATTTCATTTAATTTCAAACCTTTATTTATCCAGGTTGTATCCCATTGAGATCATTGACCTCTTTTTCAAGGGAGACCTGCTCAAGTAGGTTCCACATGAAACATTAAAACATAAACAGAACAACAAAAGGACATCATACAGTATCAAAATAACGACTCTATATAATAATAGGCAATAATAAAACACGGAGGACGGAGATCTATTTTTCTCCCCCTCTTCTGACTTGATCAGAGCGCGCTCCCCTCTCCTGCAGGGGGGTGTGGTCAGCTGCAGCTCACAGAATCAGCCCCCTGCAAAAACAGGGCTGGAGAACAGCAAATAGAGCGAAATGAAGCATGGCTAAAATGCATGATCTGTTGTATTTTGAAAACAGAAACCTATAAATATACCTTATATAGGTATGGCCCTACAATATATCATTTAAATATAGCATGATAGGTGTCCTTTAAGTTAAGCTTAAATGCGTTGTTACTATTAGTTGAATAACCAACAAGCAGCTGAAATACAAATGTTAATTTTAAAAGTGACTTTCAGCAGGCAGGGATCAGTAAGACAGCTTTAATGAACGATGTAAAACTACAGAGAGAAGAGTGATCAAACTACTATTTTTTTTGTCTGAAAACATCTCTATTAAACGTTATACTATTAAAAAACTGAATCTAATTTTTGGAAATATTCAGAAATGGTGGCGTTGACAGGAAACCGAGAGCTCGTTGACTCTTGCTAAACTAAATGAAAAGCTTTCAGATGTACTTTAAAACTCAATGCTCTTTTTATCTGTGAATCAACAAACTCACACTGCAGACCAGTCGGACTTGTTCACCCTCATGTTTTTATAGGGCGATACATTTAAATGATGGTTACCATGGTTACAACCGGTTTGTTGGCCCCAGAAAAAGAGATGCACACCAAATGAGAAATAATAAACTGAGTATGATTAAAGTTATTTACAAATTACCACTAGAACCGCCAGAGATTTTTTATACCTAAAACCGCCACCTGGGTCAAATTGACCCGCTATTAGAATGCATTGATTTTCAAGGTAACATTTTCTTTTATTGAACAGTGAGTTTTGATCACACAGGGATGAAACGTATACCAATATAATCTGTGGACTCTCAGGGCTCGACATTATAAATGGCCCGCTGGCCCGGAAGCATTATTTAGACACTGCGGCCAGCATAACGTACTTTCAACTCGCCCCACAGCTGTTTGCTGCGGAGCGCAGCGCGAGCAGTCTCCCGTGAGCGGGAGCGCACTCCTTCACTACAGACTGTCTCTATCTCTCTCTCTCTCTCTCTCTCTCTATCTCTATCTAGATAACTATCTATATATATATATCTATCCATCTATCTCTCTCTCTCTCTCTCTCTCTCTCTCTCTCTCTCTCTCTCTCTCAATCTATCTCTCAATCTATAAAGAACCGCAGTAGACAAAAGGCGTTGCTATAGCAACACGTCATGTTTATATGAAAAGGGGTGGGGTCAATATGACCCGCTTGGCGGATTTTTTGGGCGATTTCTTCAATCTGACTTCATATTGACAATTTTTAACAACATAGGGTGCTACATAACACACTTTCAGGAAAAGTCAAGGACTGGAAGACTTTAATATTTTATTGAAAAAAAGTTACACACAATAAAAAACAGCTCTGGGTCAAATTGACCCGATTGGCGGTTCTAGTGTTTTAAAGGTATAATCATGTATGAATGTGGAATTACTGATGTCAACGTAAAAAACAAACTACAGACTTGACTCCCAACTAACTGATTTTATTGACTTGAAAATTATTGTATTTCTTCCTCTAAGTAACCTCAGACAACAAGTGCATTTAAAATGAAGGCAGCTCTGATCGATGTTTTCTGTCCAAGTCTGTTCACAGTTTCCACTAACAAGTCCTTAAACACTACAGAGCCCTTATCTTGTTCCTGTTAGTGTTCACTACCTGTCTGTAGCCCATACAGTGTTCCTGTTAGTGTTCACTTCCTGTCTGTAGCCCATACCGTGTTCCTGTTATTGTTCACTTCCTGTCCAACACATTCTCACTCCCAACTCGGCCTATGTTGACGTTATGTCAGGGTCCCTGTTGTCACTTTCCAACGCAAGGGGGGGCCCTTGAGCGTCGCGTTTCAACTATCAGGGAGTCCCATTGACTTATAGAGCTCCCTGAACGTTGGTAATAGACGAGTTGGGATCGCGGCGAAATGCTCTCCGCAGATCCATTCTCACAGCATTTATCAACCTTTTTCTAACTCAATATCAAGCCACACTTATTGTTTTTACTTCTTTATTTTAATTGAATAATTTCGGACTTTTGTTGCTGTCAGTTATGGGGAGAGTATGGGCTCAGAATACTGAAATCTGTATTGTTTCATCGTTTTTTCCTTCTAATTTTGTATTCTTTTCTAAACCACACACTGTTATTTACTCAACAATAAGACAACATTATCCTTGCGTTTATTTATTTGTTTGATTAATAAACACAAGTTGGAGTCCGTCAGGACCAAGGGTCGGAGCAGCTCATAGTAGTTGCTTTAGAGAATCTTTAGTGGTGTTTATTTGTAAATCATTTAGTATAATCACACAAAGTCTGTGTTTTATACTTAATAATTATGTGTTCTTTATTTATTGAATGTTCAATACCTGACAAGGTTGGAGATGAAAAACTTGGGTTGCATCCTCAACAGTGACATCTATCAATATGTGTGTATACCTCCACCATTAAACTGTCATATTCTGCACATTTCTTATACTATCTACTTACATCTTATAAGAGTATAATTAATATGTATAATATCAGTTAAAATAAGTGTTTCAACATAGTTAACATTGTAGGAAAGTTGATTGTCAAGTCCCAAAACAAATTATGCAATATATTACACGTTAAGTACTTTGTCAGGCAACCTGTTAAGCCCCGAGCCTGTTTTCCAGGTCTCAGGCTCAAAAATGACATTCCCAGAACAAATGACCATATCTTCACTTCTAAAAGGGGAAAATGTATAATCTTTTTTCTCAAAGCAATGATAAACCTGTGAGTTGGATGTAGAAAAGTCAGAATCAATATAGATTTATTTTATTTTAAAGTAAATTCAGATTGAACATAGTAAATACATTTAAATTATTGTGTCCGTCCAAAAAAAAAACATTACTTATAGTGAAAACCACCCTTGAATGATGGGATAGTAGACTAAAAGCTTTAGGAATCCAAACTATAACATATAATAAGTACCCTGTATCAAAATGGATGCAAAACAAGTGAAATTTGACCTTTTTAGAGAGATTTAGCAACAAATAACCACTTCTGGGGTCATTTGGGTGCATTTTCCATATCTCTGGAACCCATTGGTCGATTTTGCTGATTGACATCTCTTTTTAACCGCTAGACCCAATGGAATCGAGGGAAAGTTCCACATACACACACACTTTACCAAATCAGGAGTGAGAGTGACGGAAAACCGGAAGCTGCGCTAACCTCTGGTGGCTACCATTAGCAGCTAATATTTATTCTCATATTTTTGCATAAAAATTGAATTATGGATTATCAATAATTTTTTCAAAGTGACAGACACATTGCTATAACCTATGGATTAACCTTCAGCCGCGTTATTTCTCGTTTTAATGCCATTGAACATGACTTTTGATCAGAATAACAGCTAAGGTGAGCATATCTCCGTGTTTTGCTACCTTAACGCTACGTTGTGTGTTGTCTGTATTTACTTCCCCTGTCGCGAGTTCTAATCGCTCAGTGATGATACTTATATTTCTATAATCTGTGGAATCTCAGGATGTTATAAGCTTGTTTGTGCAGATCCAATAAGTATATCGATCGGTATAGCTAGAGTTCTGTGCTCTGCGTTAGCATGTTTTCGCTCAGGGCTCATTTAGACCCTTCTTGTGAGACTTGTGTTTTTGTTTCGGTAAAAATGGTTCGTATCATCAGTTAGCTGAGTTTCTTCCCGTTAGGAGGGTATGACACATTCATAGTTTTTTTAATATTAAGAAGCCCTGAGACACAGTGTCGTGAAAAAAAAAAAAAAGACCCGCCGAAGGGGTCTTTGGGGCTTAACAGGTTAATATTTATCTGTAGATACCCCCAAAGCTTTTTTCTTATTCAAAAGAAGACCTTAACCTAAAGTATTCTTTAATGTTTAAATAAAGCCTTATTAGTTTGTCTGTTTTGCACATCCTCCTATTAATATATTTGGACATCCTGCACTAAACTGTTTTATTGTAGAGATCATTTACAGTATCTTATTGATATGTTCTATTCTATATTTCTATCATTGACCTTCTACTTTCCCCCTAATTTGTATGTACTCTTAATATTTTTATGTTTTCATCAAATATAACGTATCAACAAAAAAATTCAATAACGTGCTTTAACCACTAGGCGGTTAACCTCTTACGCACCGCCCCCCCGGTACCGGGCGGATAAACGCGTCATTTGCAGGAAACAATGTCTAAGGAATCTTAATATTTAATAAACTATGAATGTGTTATATCCATGTAACGGGAAGAAACTCAGCTAACTGATATTTTTTTATTTTTTTCTCCAAAAAAAACCCACAATGCTAACACTCAGCCTCTGAATTAGCCACGAGCGAAAAAATGCTAACCTATCACTGCACCTAAACTCATTCATAACTCCCTTATTACTTATCCTAGATGCACAGCCAACCCATCGATTAGCATCGTCTGGAGACTCAGTGATAAACATTCGCGACTCTATAAACGAAAACGTACATCAAAACATGTGGCGCTAGGTAGCTACAAACGCTAACATGGCTTACCTTGGTCAAAACTGGTCTTCAATGGCATTAAAACGATAAAAAACGATGCTGCAGTTAATCCATAGGTTAATCCAATGTGTCTGTGTCCTCTTTGAAATGATCTCTGATAATCCATAAGCAATAAAACTGCTTTTTCGCTTCCAGATGTCAGAGCGAGAGATCGCTTCACTCTGATGCGAACCTGCATGCGCGAAGCCCCCACCTTTTGTTTTCACAATGAGTGTGTGTGGGGGACTCCCCCTTCGATTCTATTGGCTCTAACGGTCAGAAAGAGGTGTCAACCATCAAAATCGACCAATGGGTTCCAGAGATATGAAAATAAAAACATTTTCACCCAAATCACCTCAGAGGTGGAGTGATTTTGGCTAAGGGGGTAGTTTTCACTATAAGTAAAAAAGAATTTTTGGACGGACACTATAATTTACAGTTTTTTACTATGTAAAATCTGAATTTTCTTTAAAATAAAAAACATCTATATTGATTCTGACTTTTCTTCATCCAACTCATTACTTTGAGAAAAAAGATTATGAATTTAACCCTTTTAGAAGGGAAGATATGGTCATTTGTTCTGGGAATGTCATTTTCGAGCCTGAGACCTGAAAAACAGGCTCAGGGCTTAACAGGTTAAAGCACTCAGGTTTACAGTGTTAACACAATAAAATATACTGCTGTTTCCAGTTTAGTTTATGATGGATGTATTTTGTTATCCACACATATATTGTTTTTATATTTGTAGCACCAAACCGGCAGAAAATATGGTCTTAACATGACCCAGTGGTCTAGTTAATAAAAAATATATTATCAAACATAATATTAAAATGAACTCTTATTTTGAAAATACAGCTTCCTGTGTTCGAATGAGCTGCTCCGACCCTCGGTCCTGACGGACTCCAAAAGTCCGACATTATGCAATCAAACAAATAAATAAACACAAGGATAACTGTGTGTTATTGTTGAGTAAATAACAGTGTGTGGTTTAGAAAAGAATACAAAATTAGAAGGAAAAAACGATGAAACAATACAGATTTCAGTATTCTGAGCCCCTACTCCGGGCCCGGCGCCACAAGGGGGCAAAAGGGGGCATTCAATTGTATTCTTTGCCCCCTCACCTTGAGCATCATTCATCCATCAAAAAGTACAATAAAGGTCACAATTATTAAATAATAATTTTAAATAATTATCTTCCCCAATACACGTTACTATGTTTAGATCAGAAATGTCGGCAGGTAGTCAAGAAACATGTAAAAAAGCCTCAAACCCAAGTGAGCTTGTAGTCTTAATTAATGTTAGCATGTGTGCTTAGCTGTAAACACAGTCGGATGGGTGACCAAAACGTCCCCGTTTTCCGGGCAAAGTCCCCGTTTTCGGTGGCCGGTTGAAACTCCCGAAAATGTTCCCGTTTTTGAATGTGCGTTAAAAAACATAGAGCAAGGTGGAATAAAATGTTACATGTCAGTAAAAACAGAGTAACAGGGTGTTTCTCAATCGCAAGTAAAGCTGCTCCAGAGCCAATATTTCAAGCATACTACGTCATCGAGTGCCGCCGAAGTACTGTTCCAATCTCCAGCATACTTGGAAATCTACCGAGCCCGGCGTACTCCGTTTGGAGAAATATCGAGGCTGCACATGTGTAGACTCTGCGGTCTTAAAATCCCCACAATGCTTTGCACATGGACCAATTTCCCAAATCTGTGGCGGAAAATGTAAGGCGGGGCCTCTCATATGACGCACACCTGCACACTTGCTAGCCTGTTCCACTCTTTGTTTTCCAAATGTCAGGAAGTATTCTTGACTCGCTTCTGAAGCAAGATGCTCGGCAGACATGTGCTACCAAGCAAGCGTACTCGCGATTGAGAAACACCCACAGTGTTGTGCCTTTTTGTAGCGTTAGCGTATTTCTTCTTCTTCTACCTACTTCTTCTTCTTCTTCTTCTACCTCTAATTCAATGTACCTGCCCGCGAGATATTGGACAAAAGAAACTCGGCTAGTAGTGTCAACTAAATCCATAGTATTACAACAAAAGTGCTTTAAACGAGGTAAGTTACGAATTTATGTTCTCAATCGCCAAGTATGGGATTGAATATTAAATTAGTTTAGTTTAGATTTCTTGTCCCCAGGGGGAAATTCATGTTCACAGCTCTGTGAAAACAATATGAAATCAACAAAAAACAAGACAGACAACTACACATAACACCACACATGATGGTTACTTGTTATTATTTAGGGCTGCCTGTATGGATCAGGTTTTTGCCAAAGCGAGCCCTTTTACTATAATAATAATAATAATAATAATAATAATAATAATAATAATAATAATAATCATAATAATAATAATAATAATAATAATAATATGTTATGTATTATATAAACCGTATTGGTACAATGAGCGACATCTAGTGGTGGATTGTGGAACATTGATCTGATTTTTCTCATGGCAGTTAGACTCTAGAGATAAACCAGGGGACCTTATTTGTATTTGTAATCTGTCCATTTGGTGTAGTATTTGATCCAATATTACATTTGGTTTATATATTAGTCACTTTCTTATGAAATGCCAGGTTTTAAGCCTTGGTTTGAACATTCAATCCTGAAAATAATTGTTCTTTAATCCTGACATGACTAGAGTAGATAAGTAATAAATCTGTATAGGAAGACGAGTTAAGGGACAGAGGAGAAATGTTTATGGTATAATTACAGAGCCTGTCAATTTATAAATTGAGGAAATCAATGTTAGTCTGTTAACCAAAGTGCAGCCATCTAATAATGTACGATCTATTATTAAAGATCAGAGGAAAAGAACAGAATGAGAGGGGTCAATCCGGAATAAAAATAAAGAAGCAAAGAGATTGTAGAGCAGTCAGAAGGAAAAAAGCTTGGTGTGTCAATTCATTACATTGCCAGTATTTTTCGTTGTTGTGAAAAAGAAATCGCCCCCTCTGATTTTTTAACAGCCCCCTCAGTCATTTCATCCTGGAGCCGGGCCTGCCCTACTCTCCCCCTAACTGACGGCAAAAAAAGTCCTACATTATTCAATTAAAATAAAGAAGTAAACACAATAAGTTTGGCTTGATATTGAGTAAGAAAAAGGATGATAAACGCTGTGAGAATCGATCTGCGGAGAGCATTTCGCCGCGATCCCAACTCGTCTATTACCAACGTTCAGGGAGCTCTATGCAAGTCAATGGGACTCCCTGTTAGTTGAAACTCGACGCTAAAGGGCCCCCCCTTGCGTTGGAAAGTGACGACAGGGACCCTGACATAACGTCAACATAGGCCGAGTTGGGAGGGAGAATGTGTTGTTCAGGTGTAAACTGTCTGCTTCTGGTATCTGACCAGTGGCAGCTGGTGCATTTTCTCCAGCGGGGGCTCTACCAAAATGTAAGCAAGTGTATACACAAACTCAAAACATATGTCATATTACAACGCAGGGCTACCTCAAAGGCACACAGCACTTGATACAGTCTATTATTTTAGTGCCTGTTTTTGTCTACCTCCTTCTTATGCTTACAGATCCCTATCCTGTAGCCCTCATTGGACAGCAGTGTTTACTTTCCTAAACACGGCTAGTCGCATAGCATCATCCATGTGGACTCTAGTTTGTTCATGCCTTTTAGTTTTTTCTGATATGTGCTTTAAGTCACTCACATCTGTCTGGATCCATGCTGGGTCTGCTCCATAGACTTATGGAATGCCGTTCAAGCCAAAATTAAATAAATATATAAATACATAAATAATTAAATAAATACATATATATATATAAATATGCCTATGAAATAAATAAATAATGTTATGAAATACATTCTGAAATAAATAAACAAGGCAATAAATATATATAAATGTACATTTAAATACACATTTATTTATTTCATGGGACTTTTATTTCATAATGCCACATTCATTTATTTCAAGAGACTTTTATTTCATAATGCCAGATTTATTTATTTCAGGGGACTTTTATTTCATAATGCCACATTTATTTATTTAAAGGGACTTTTATTTCATAATGCCACATTTATTTATTTAAAGGGACTTTTATTTCATAATGCCACATTACATTTCCATTTCTTATATTCAAATGAACGGGCGTGGTTAGCTCACAGATCCAGACCAAAGCAACAGCACCACAACACTGACTCAATAGCTCTTGTTTCACACTCCAGTATTAAGTGGTTTGACAACCGCCAATAAACCAAACCGGTTCCGGTTCAAGAACCGTTCTTGTGCTTTTCTGGTGCTTAACTGGTTCTTCTCTGGTTCTGCCCCTTTTCCACCAAACCGGTTCCAGAGCCAGTTCCGGGCTACAGCCTGATTTAGCTCTGGTTCTTCCTGTTTCAGCTGCAGCGGAGCCGGCTCTAAATACCCAAAACCGGTTCTTAGCTGACCCCACTTGGCTGCCCGGCAAGAACCAAGAACCACGCTCACGTCGGAGGGAGGCGAGATTAACCTGAGCAATAACAGTTTATGGCGAGTAGCCTACGGCAAATGAAAGTTGTAACAAGCAGTAGCGCTGAGCAAAGTGACTAGAACGCAACCACACACTTCCAAAAAAAAAACACACATAAAGTCAGGCAACACTAACCAGGCTTCGTGTGATTTTGTTTATTTGTACCTTACTTTGACCATCCGTTCGCTGTTATTGATCATTGTGGAGAGCAGGCAGACGTTTTGTTTTGTATTATAGCAGCTATCGGATGGAATCAATACATGGGCTGCACAGGTTGTCATGTCCTACTATCACAAGTAGAATCATAATGAAAAGGTAAAATGTGCCAGTAGAAAACGGCTTATGCCACAATAGGATAGCAACAAGTAGTCAAGATAGTCAGATTAGCTTCGGTTGCTATGCATCACTGCGGTCAACTCAGCCGTCTCTCGCGTTCACTTGGTCAAATCCAACCCAGTCTCACGGCATTTCGTGTTATAGTCATGACATTTAATCTATTGATTCGTGTTCACCAATTTTCCCCTTTTTTTCGTGTCACACAGAACGATTTTAAAAGCAATGTATTTCTATTGGTAGTGTGTTTCGTGCCTGCAACACGTCTTTTTGTCCGGTCGGGTCTTGGAAGACCGGAAGCTGTGTGGTTCATAAAAACTAGGGCTGTCAGTCGATTAAAATCCAACAGAAGAGCTACTTTAACTCAAATTGCTGAAACAGTTAATGCTGGTTCGGTTAGAAAGCTTTTTTTTTGCGTATTGGGTAGCCGCAATCCGTCAGGGTGCCCATGCTGACCCCTGTCCACTGCCGAAAGCGCCTACAATGGGGACAAGGCATCAGAACTGGACCTTGGAGCAATGGAAGAAGATGGCCTGGTCTGATGAATCACGTTTTCTTTAAGATCACATGGATGGCCGGGTGCGTGTTGCTTACCTGGGGAAGACATGGCACTTGGATGCATTATGGGAAGAAGGCAAGCTGGCAGAGGTATTGTGATGGTCTGGGCAATATTCTGCTTGGAAACCTTGGGTCCTGGCTGCCATTCATGTGGATGTTACTCTGACACGTACAAGCTACCTAAACATTGTTGCAGGACAAGTATACGCCTTCATAGAGACGGTATCCCCTAATGGTAGTGGCCTCTTTCAGCAGGATAATGCATCCTGCCACACTGTAAAAGTGGTTCAGGAACGGTTTGAGTAACACAACAACGAGTTCAAGGTGTTGACTTGGCCTCCAAATTCACCAGATCTCAACCCAATCGGGCATCTGTGGGATGTGCTGGATAAACAAGTCTGATCCACGGAGGCCCCACCTCGCAATTTACAGGAGAAAATGGAGGACAATCGGTTCGTGCCAGCTATGACCAATACAACTGAAATGTCCAATTGTATTGTTAAATTACCACTACTTTTAACATCAGTATGGTTATAACCCATTGCTTTAATATGTAATTGTACTTGTAATTAGGGGTGGGCGGATCGATCCCAAAATATCGATGCTTTACGTTACGTTTCAAAATATCGATAAGAGCCCTAATATATATGTATTTATTTAATTATTTATGTATTTATTTATTTATTTAATTTTGGCTTAACGGCATTCCATATAGACTGGTCTGATCCTTACGTTTGAAAAGGGAGGCAGGGGAAGCAAAATATAGCACTGGTGTTGCTACAGGTAGTTAGCCCAGCCTTCTTGCTAAACCAGCTCCTTGAAAAAGAGCATGTAAACTGCCTTCCTCTGTTCTTAACTCTTGCCATGTCAGGCTGATCAGGTCCGAGCTCTTTTACTCTCAGCTTTCCCTCCAGTGTCCTCCTCTCAAAGGGTGTTTCTTTAAGTGATTAAACATAATTTTCCTTCTCCATATTCTACGGTGGCCCTGAAGTGCAAGACACCACAGTATTTCACAAAACGCCACAGCATTTCAGAAAACACCACAGCATTTCACATTGGACGGAAAGGGTATTCCTTTAGGGAGAACACTTCTTGTTTTTGATTGAACAGAGCCAGCCAGAGAAGCACTGCTGTGATTGGTTGTTTTTGCTGCCAGTCAAGAAATGACGCTTCGTGATTGGTCAGCACCCGACAGCGCAACATGTCCCAACACATCAGCCGTTAGCTGTTAGCACACAGAGCTCACAGCTCCTCATATCTGTTCAGAAACTGGACAAAAGTTAAACAAGTACAAACCACAGACTGTCTGTGTCATGGCGAATACAGTCGCTGCTTTATTTATGTCTGTATGACGCTGTTGTGAGTGTGGACGGAGCAGCTACAGGTTAGTTTAGCCTGATGGATCCGATTCCATTCAGAAAACACGCATTTTAAAAGCTTTTCGCCTGCCGTCTTGTCTGCAGACTTGTCAAAGCATTAATTCATGGTTTTTACTAACCGGTATCAGTATGTAGTTACTTCGGCATCACTTTGAAACGTGTATTACAATTAAATCACGTCAATATGTTCATTTTGTTGTAGTTGGTATCTCCCATAGGATTTACATGGAGATACGCCCCGCCCCCTCTCCAGCGCGTCTTGTTTGAATAACAGGAGCAAACACAGCTGACAGCCGCGGTGAAACTCGAGCGATTAGAGCGATGCGAATATTGGGTAGTCTACCATAGTATTTACATGGAGATAAGCCCCTTAAAAACCATGAATTAATAAAGCATTAATTCATGTTTTTTTCGCATCGCTCTAATCGCTCGAGTTTCACCGCGGCTGTCAGTGTTTACTCCTGTCATTCAAACAAGACGTGCTGGAGAGGGTGCGGATCGATCAGGCTAAACTAACCTGTAGCTGCTCCGTCCACACTCACAACAGCGTCATACAGACATAAATAAAGCAGCGACTGTGTTCGCCATGACACAGACAGTCTGTATATGTTTAACTTTTGTCTAGTTTCTGAACAGATATGAGGAGCTGTGAGCTCTGAATGTGTGCTAACAGCTAACGGTTGATGTGTTGGGACATGTTGCGCTGTCGGGTGGTGACCAATCACGAAGCGTCATTTCTTGACTGGCAGCAAAAACAACCAATCACAGCAGTGCTTCTCTGGCTGGCTCTGTCCAATCACAAACAAGAAGTGTTCTCCCTAAAGGAATACCCTTTCCGTCCAATGTGAAATGCTGTGGTGTTTTCTGAAATGCTGTAGTGTTTTCTGAAATGCTGTTGTGTTTTGTGAAATGCTGTGGTGTTTTCTGAAATGCTGTTGTGTTTTGTGAAATGCTGTGGTGTTTTCTGAAATGCTGTTGTGTTTTCTGAAATGCTGCGGCGTTTTGTGAAATGCTGTAGTGTCTTAAACTTCAGGGCCACCGTAATACGGACAACAGCATTTCAGAAAACACCACAGCATTTCACAAAACACAACAGTATTTCACAAAACACTACAGCATTTCAGAAAACGCTGCAGCATTTCAGAAAACACTACAGCATTTCACAAAACGCCACAGCATTTCAGAAAACGGGTCAAGGGCGGCCAAGGCTCCTCGATGCACATGGGGAGTGAAGGCTGGCCAGTGTGATCCGATCCAACAGAAGAGCTACTTTAACTCAAATTGCTGAAACAGTTAATGCTGGTTCTGTTAGAAAGCTTTTTTTGCGTATTGGGTAGCCGCAATCTGTCAGGGTGCCCATGCTGACCCCTGTCCACTGCCGAAAGCGCCTACAATGGGGACAAGGCATCAGAACTGGACCTTGGAGCAATGGAAGAAGATGGCCTGGTCTGATGAATCACGTTTTCTTTAAGATCACATGGATGGCCGGGTGCGTGTTGCTTACCTGGGGAAGACATGGCACTTGGATGCACTATGGGAAGAAGGCAAGCTGGCAGAGGTATTGTGATGGTCTGGGCAATATTCTGCTGGGAAACCTTGGGTCCTGGCTGCCATTCATGTGGATGTTACTCTGACACGTACAAGCTACCTAAACATTGTTGCAGGACAAGTATACGCCTTCATAGAGACGGTATCCCCTAATGGTAGTGGCCTCTTTCAGCAGGATAATGCATCCTGCCACACTGTAAAAGTGGTTCAGGAACGGTTTGAGTAACTCAACAACGAGTTCAAGGTGTTGACTTGGCCTCCAAATTCACCAGATCTCAACCCAATCGGGCATCTGTGGGATGTGCTGGATAAACAAGTCTGATCCACGGAGGCCCCACCTCGCAATTTACAGGAGAAAATGGAGGACAATCGGTTCGTGCCAGCTATGACCAATACAACTGAAATGTCCAATTGTATTGTTAAATTACCACTACTTTTAACATCAGTATGGTTATAACCCATTGCTTTAATATGTAATTGTACTTGTAATTAGGGGTGGGCGGATCGATCCCAAAATATCGATGCTTCCGATATTACGTTACGTTTCAAAATATCGATAAGAGCCAATAGGATCGATACTTTTATACTTTTTTCCCCCTCTCCTCTACTCGTCAATTTCATCAAAAACTATGTGCAGACGAACACAAGTATATGCGCTCTTTTCTTCTCTCTCCACTGCTGTCCTCCTCTCCTCGAGGCTCGCGCAGCGCGCAGCGCGCTCCCTGCCTGAACGCCGATTATCAAGCTGACTGATAGCAGCCAGCAGGGCAGGACAGCAGCAGCCAGCGACTCGCGAGTGCGACACACACACACACACACACACACACACACACACACACACACACACACACACACACACACACACACGCACACACACGCACACACACACACAGACACACACACACACACAGACACACACACACACACACACACACACACACACACACACACACACACACACACACACACACACACGCACACGCATGCATGATGGCTGAGAGAAAGAGGAGCGTTGTGTGGAGCTAGCCTATTTCACAACTGTCAATGAAAACTTAGCGAACTTTGATGTGTGCAAGAAGGCAGTTCATGTTTGCACTTTAAATTTGCAAAAGTAAAACATTTATTTGTCTATAAAAACTGTCCTGTCTTTAATCATGAAAATGAATTCCGATTTAGTCTACAGATGTAGCAGCTTATTTCAGACTCCAGCTTACAGCTTCCTGCCTGCTACCTGCCAGCTACCTGCCTGCTACCTGCCTAAGACCAGCATCTGGGAATGTTAAGCCCTCCCACTATTTTCTAAGAGGGCGTTGCCAGATTTTCAATTTCAGGATTTAACCAGGAGATGGCGCTTCATTCACAAATACAGACAGACAACTTTTCATGGACTTTCAGTTTTGTTTAGAAGAGCATTTGAACACATCAATATTTTAGATCAAATAAAGTATATCTAATCTTGTAATTCAATAATATATAGTCTTTATATATTAAATAATCATAATATTAATGTAAATGTTTACATTACACTTCTTTATTTGTCATGCGGTCTACCTACACTGTAAAATGTATTATCTCTTCGATTTACACACGGCATCTATTGCACTTCTGTCCATCCTGGGAGAGGGATCCCTCCTCTGTTGCTCTCCCTGAGGTTTCTCCCATTTTTCCCTTTGAAATGTGGGTTTTTTCTCTGGAAGTTTTTCCTTGAGGGTCTAAGGACAGAGGGTGTCGTTTTCTCATACTGATATTCTGAACAAACTGTGCTGTTGTATTTGCTGTAAAGTGTCTTTACTGTAGGGTATTTTTATTATATGTACAGCACTTTGGCTCGA
The DNA here is from genome assembly GCF_902827165.1 of Trematomus bernacchii. Lineage (NCBI taxonomy): Eukaryota > Metazoa > Chordata > Actinopteri > Perciformes > Nototheniidae > Trematomus > Trematomus bernacchii. The sequence continues at coordinate 114,578 of NW_022987577.1, read as the reverse complement.
CCAAAAATCGTTTAAAAATGTGTTATATAAATAAAACTTGATTTGATTTGATTTGATGCTCATACTTTTACCTTTACAATCGTTTGCTTTAATATGCAGTAGAGTTTTTGTATATTTTTGTGTTTGCTTCCTCCTGCTCCCTTTCGGACACATACTGTATGATTTATTATTATTATTAATATGAAGATATTATTAAGATAAGATAAGATGTTACTTTATTGATTGAACATTTTAGTTTAGAATGTGCTATCCCACGGTAATTTAGAAGGCTCACAGGTCACATTCCGACCATTATTTAAAACAATAGGTGCTTTCATAATAATGATGAGAAACTATGAAATAAGAAATGAATCAAATTAAAATGTAATTATCATATCATATATTATATAGTGTATTGTATTATTAAGTAATATCATACATTAACCCCATTATAGCAGATGCCACATTGAATGGATGAACACATTTATGCATCAATAATTACAACAGAGTATTTCTAAATACAAGTTGTAATCTAATCCTCTTATTTTACACAATTGACAGACAGTGTTATTTGTACGTCAATAGTCATATATTGTCATAACCTTTTTGTGTGAAATAATTAATATTATTATTATTATTTCCGCCCACTGTTTGGCGAGCTGCATGAGAAACTGACGGGCTGTCAGGAGAGAGAGAGAGGGAGAGAGGAAAAGAGAGGATCCGTTTCTCCCGTGTTATTATCCAAAGTTAATGTAAACTTTTGAATAATGTACTTATTATTATAGTGATGAACATTAAAAACAAAGCACGTTGGCTGATTTTGGACCCCCTCACTATTTGTTTTCACTACTTTAATTAAATGTTTGATAAGTGCATGCAGATCACAGTACAGTATGCTCGTTCAGAAAAACACGTACACAGATAAATTATTTTGTATTCCAAAAATCAGGAAGTAAAGTCCCCTGGTTTGTGACAAGATGTGAAGTCAACAGATAGTCACTCAGAGGGGGGTATTATTTATTTTCAAATGCATATAGGCAATGCCATTCATTTACATGTAGACAACACTGCCCTTCCAGTCAAGAATTTTAATTTGAATGGGATGGGGAGACGTGTGTGATTAAAAATGAGTGGCCAAACTAGGACTTAGTTTTTCAAAAGAGAAAATGCAAATATTACACTCAGAAAAGAAATGGTAGACATATCAGTACTCTTAGTGCCAAGTTGTCTCAGACAATCTGCATTTCCTAATGTGGGACAGTTCTGTGCAAAATGTGGGACACTGAAAAGTCTATGTTAAAAAGCCTCAGTCACCTTAATTCATGTAATGAAAACATCTCAGGTCAGTAACACTGAAAGCTAAATGTGCAATACCATGTTCAGCTATGTTACTATTTATAATGTTATTGTTGTTACAACAGAAGATGTTTTTCTTTATATTGAAGTTAAATGCATCAATCTGTGACATTTTTATTTTGTAAGATAGCAAGGGGGGGCATATTGTGATAACCAGGCCTGTCATAAAATGCACCCCCCCCCCAAAAAAAGATGTTTCTATTAATCCCACCCTCAAGCATTTTTCAGGGTATAGTTGTAGGACTAGTACCAATGAATGGAGCAAGTTTCATGAATGTGACACTTTTATTATGTAAGATAGCAAGGGGTGCATAACGTGGCAAAAATATGCTGACAAAGACTATGTAAACATATATTTTGATTATTATATGATAAATATGTAGAATTAAACAATACATTTTAAAGCACGTGTATACAGACAGGACGTAACAATAATAACAAAAAAAAAAGATTAAAAAAAACAAAAACTGAAAAGGAAGTGACGAATGAATTTCGACACCACTACCATCAAATACGGAGCAAAAAGTTTAACCACAAGAATCAAGACTATATGAGCTACCACTAAACAACTCACAGTCTGAAAATTACCATTAATAACAACCCTGAACGTTTACTTTTCGTTTTAAACATCGTTTTAAGGTGTAAACGTGTCATTTAGGAACTGCGACAGCATAAATATGCGAACACAAACCTACAGACTGCTGGAGAAGAGATATCACAGGGGGGGGTTGGGACACACACTTTCCGATGGCCAATTAGTTTTAAACAAAGAGTATACTCAACATAGGCCTACAGTAGGCAGGGGGTGGGGGCTGGTGAACGGTATGGTCAATGTTTGTAAACACTGTGACATTTTGACTTTATTTGATCATTTCTGTTCAAAACTAACGTTCATATTTCTCATTTTGAGAAGAGAAATATGAATATGTTAGTGGCTGACCCAGCCCCATGGTCTGTCACAGTAGTGCCGGAAAGAGAAGTGCACTGTTTTGCCTGGCTGGACCTGTAATCTACAGGAAAGGAGTGCACGCTACTAAAGAGACGCGCTACCATGGAAACCAAACAATGGTGTAGCTGTATTGAAGTCCGAGTGGAAACAGTAGCATTTGGAGCGTTATGTTTGAATGAAACAGCCAGGTCGTGACTCACAAAAAAAAAGTGTTACTTCACTAACTGTAAGCTTGTCACTCAGAGTAACCTACAGTTAACTTAACTGCTGGAGAAGAAAGATCAGGGGGGGGGGAGAGAGCTGTGGCTGATGGGCCATTAGGTGTGTAAACACACAGCATTCAGACTGTTTAAAAAACGGTAACAACGGACTATTTTTCTTAGCGGATGCATGTCAATTTAAATCAATACCTACAACTATTTTTTAAATCAATAAAAACATTTTCTAAATCCATAAAAGCATTTCAATTAATATTGGGAGTCATATCGTTACTTTGTTGAGAATGTGGCCATGTAATAAGCGGGATAATGTGCAGCGACTTGGTCATTATGGGGAAAAATAACACCCAGGGATCAAGATCCCTCCGCTACGCGTCGGGATCCTGACCTGCCTGACAAGGCTCCATTAAAATATAAATATTTTTAGTGAATTACTGAGTTTAGGCACGTTAATAACGTTTTAATGAAGTTGAATACAGTATATTCATATTTGTCAGTGATTTCATGTCAATTCGGCGAACATAAACATAAATGATCATGGTGAAGATGATGATTAAATTAGGATTAAAAATCGAGAGCCGGCTGCATTTCCTCTCGTTCGTTTTTTTCGACTAAACAACATTATTTTGTTAAATAACAACATGGTGATGTTTTGTAAATGATTACATGTCTCTTATTTAGCACAGACTATGATCCTATCCGTGACATATGGATCTTAACAAAGATCCGCTATACAGTAGTACCAGACATACTGTACATCCAGCGTACTGTATCAGAGTTGATTTCACATGAGCTCCAGTGTGGAACCCCACTGCACCCCCTGGTGGATCAATGATCCATTGCAGCTGGCTTCACAATAATTACATTTATTTATCACGGGGCGGTATCAAGTCAGACTGGAGGCTGTCTCTTATCGCGGGCAGATCACGAGCCGATCACGGGCCGATCACGGGCCGACCACGGCCCTCGCGTTTCAAACTGTCCAAAATAAGCTGCTACATCTGTATTTATGATGCTTTCAGCTAAAAAATCATGTCATGCAGCTCTCTCCTACATGAAAGTACATTAAAAGCTTTTCATTTTAAAAAGTATCGGTATCGGCGATACTGGCCCTGAAATACTTGGTATCGGATCGAACCCAGATTTTGTGGTATCGCCCACCCCTACTTGTAATTACTGCAATTTAACTAAGCTAATTGGATTCTTAGATCACCAAAACATGAGATTAGTCACCAAATTTGCTTGACTGGGATGAGCAATAAGGGTGTAATGTCATTATAAGGAACAGGCAAACCAAAATATTGGATTTAAAAATTATGTAATCATGTTATTGCAATTTGGACCAATGGATTTCTAGGCCCTCAAAACGTTTGGACAAATAAAATGACTTGTCTATAATATATTATGAAGGAGTTAGGGTATTTTAGGGAATTTTCGGCCATTTTGGACGCCATCTTGAAAATGACACATTTCTAATTGTCAGATTTTGGTCTACCAAAATCTGACAATTAGAAATGTGTCATTTGGGACACCTAATAGACAAAACTGTAAAAAAACGTTTTATTGCAATTTTTGGGGTAATGTGTTTTTTTTTATATATACAGCCGCCTATACACTTTGGTCAGCAGCCGTTAATTTATAACCCTTTTCCTCTCAACTTCTCTGTAGTTACTGCTGTCTGTCTTTGAAAAGCTGATCATATTTCCTGTTTCAATAAAAAACATAAAAAAAGGATATAGAGAACGACAGAGTTAATGAAAATAGTTGTGATTAGATTATATTTAATCCCCATTCATGCTTTCAAAACAGCAAACGACAAAAGAAACGCCAACCACTCACCAACATGCCTCCCTTCACGAACTGACACACACACACACACACACACACACACACACACACACACACACACACACACACACACACACACACACACACACACACACACACACTTAATATGGTGTTTAAGGGTTGGCCAATATGTTTTGATTCTTGGTGGTTTTGTGGATCTCATCTACAGAGCTTCGTAAAAAGTCTTATTGTAATATTTATGTATTATACTTTAATAGTTATCTCTTTATGGTTTTTTGGATGTTTTTGTTTGCAACTGTCAGCTTTACAACAATGAGCATTCAGAACATGTTCTTTAGTTTGACAAATAATAATACAAAAATTAACCATGGTTCTATTTTTTCACATGCTCTGTCCTCAGAGTGTAAACATGTCTGCTGCCAGCTGTCTGCTGACTGAAGATCAGTTTCTGTGCTCCATCTGTCTGGATGTGTTCACTGATCCAGTCACCATACCATGTGGACACAACTTCTGTAAAGCCTGCATCTCTCTACACTGGGATACTAAAGTCCCATATCAGTGCCCCAACTGTAAAAAGTTATTCCACACAAGACCTGATCAGCTGGTCAACACTTTCATCTCTGAGATGGCTGCTCAGTTCAGACAGTCAGCTCAACAGAAAGCCAGCAGCAGCAGCTCAGAGCAACACGTTGTCAAACCAGCAAAGGTTCCCTGTGACGCCTGCACTGGAACCAGACTGAAGGCCCTGAAGTCCTGCCTGGTGTGTCTGGAGTCCTACTGTGAGACTCACCTGGAGCCTCACCTGACAAGGGCAGGCCTGAAGAAACATCAGCTGATCGACCCTGAGGAGAACCTGGAAGGCAGGATGTGTGTGAAGCACGATAAACTGCTGGAGCTGTTCTGTAAGACCGACCAGGTGTGTGTCTGCATGCTCTGTACCTATTCAGACCACAATAAACATGACGTTGTTCCTCTGAGAGAAAGATATGAAGGAAAGAAGTCTGAGATGGGGAAGACAGAGGTTGAAATTCAGCAGATGATCCAGAAGAGACGACTGAAGATTCAGGAGATGAATCGCTCAGTGGAGCTCAGTAAGGAAGGAGCAGACAGAGAGATAGCAGATGGTGTTCAGGTATTCACCGCTCTGAAGCAGTCTGTTGAGAGAAGCCAGGCCGAGCTCATCGACACGATCAAAGAGAAGCAGAGAGAGACAGAGGAACAGGCTGAAGGCTTCATCAAAGAGCTGGAACAGGAAATCTCTGAGCTGAAGAAGAGAAGCTCTGAGGTGGAGCAGCTCTCACCCTCTGAAGACCAGCTCCACCTCCTCCAAAGCTTCACGTCCCTGAACGCTGCTCCACCCACCAAGAACTGGACAGAAGTCAGGGTCCGTCCGCCTTCATATGAGGGGACTGTGGTGAGAGCTTGGACTCAGCTGGAGGAGACGCTCAGTAAACAGATGAAGAAGCTGCTCTCTGAGGTGGAGCTGAAGAGGGTCCAGCAGTATGAGGTGGAGGTGACTCTTGATCCTGATACAGCACATCCCAAACTCATCCTGTCTGATGATGGAAAACAAGTTACACATGGTGATGTGAAGAAGAATCTCCCAAACAATCCAGAGAGATTTGATATTTATGGTACTGTCTTAGCAAAGCAGAGTTTCTCTTCAGGAAGGTTTTATTGCGAGGTTCAGGTTAAAGGGAAGACTGAGTGGGATTTAGGAGTGGTCAGAAAGTCGATCAACAGGAAGAGAAAGATCACACTGTCTCCTCAGAATGGTTACTGGACGATAGTGTTGAGGAATGGAAATCAGTGCAAAGCTTTTGCTGGTCCTCGAGTCCGTCTCTCTCTGAAGTCTCAGCCTGAGAAGGTGGGGGTGTTTGTGGATTATGAGGAGGGTCTGGTCTCCTTTTATGATGTTGATGCCGCAGCTCTGATCTACTCCTTCACTGGCTGCTGCTTCAAAGAGAAACTCTACCCATTCTTTAGTCCTTGTCCTAACGATGGTGGTAAAAACTCTACCCCTCTGATCATCTCTCCTGTCAATCACACTGAGTAGAACAACCATTTGATTTGAAATCAGGTTCAATATCATTTAATGTTATAAATGTATGTGTTTTAGGGGATTGGCGTTGTATACACTTTTTTTTTTTATCAGATTGTGATCAATGCATTTTTTTCTGTAAATCTTGTCATTGCTACTTCATCAGCAAACCAATTTGACTACATATATTGAAATTATCTGATTAATTCTAAAAACTCTATTACCTGCCTTTGAAACTGTAACATCCTAGTCTAGTAGAGGGGTGCCCAACCTTTTTTGAACCGAGAGCTACTTTTAAAGTTGCCAGTCTGCCGAGATCTACCAGTCCAAATAGAGAGGCGTAGCCCTTACTGACAGCCTACTACCAGGTAAATACACACTTCTACTTGTATAAAACTGACCTTTGTATGATTAATACTTCATAAAATACTGCAGATCCTTTATCTTACCTCTTTCTAATCTACACACATACAAGTATTTCACTGAAGTTACACAACAGTGTTGTTGATACAGAGTTGGAGTTTATTCACACGTCACAGTGGGTAATGTTTTCAAGAAACATTGAACAGTGCTGCCACATATGACACAGGAAAAAAAGAAAAGACTCTGAACCCTTTCTTTGCCATTATATAAAAATAGTGTTGCTACAAAAGTATAAATTAGGCTTACTAATAAGACAACTCAGATCTGAAGCTACACAGGAATCTGCTGCCAAAGTGCAATAAAAAAGACAAAATTAATAGAATCAAACCCTTTTTTTGTTGCATTTTAGTAGAGTATAAAAATAAATGCCTTTAAAATAGGATGCAAGCAAAACTAGTTTCTTAACCTGAATTGATAATAGACTATAATCAATTTAAGTTTGCATTCTTATACCATTTTGTACAATAATTATAATGAATAAGTTCAAACAAACTAAAACTTACAGCTGATTAATAACGGTATCTAACTTGAGTTTTTATTATATCAAAAACCTGTTGAAATGCTACTGCTATTTTTACTGTCCCCAAAAAGCACGTCGGCAGCCTCCAGGAATGCTTCTTTCACAACTTCGCCGTCTTTGAAAGACTTCATGTGTTTCGCAAAACGTGACTGACACGATAAGATGCTATGGTAGCAGCCTTGCTCTTGTTGTTGGGCCTGGTGAAAAGTGACTGCTGTGCATTTAGCTGTCCTTTCAGTTCCCTCACCTTTTGGGAGCGTAGGGCAGAATTAGGAGGGAATTCCGTCTCGTAGCGCTTGTGCACTGTTTTGAAATGCCGCTCCTAAATTACCCTTCTTCGATAAAGCCACGCTCGCATTGCAGATGAGACAGATGGACTTTGAATTGGAATAGATACAAAAATAATCATCCTCCCACTCGGAGTGAAAATTATATATTTTGGGCTTTTTTGCTTCTGCCATAATTGCGGTCTTGTGTGTGTGCGGACTGTCACTCCTGTTGACACGGACAACGTCAGTGAAATAGTGCCCACTGCCCACCAGCCACGCCCCGAATAATGGGGTCACGCCGGCCAATCCCAAAGCTTTGATGCGTTCGAGTGCATTATTCTGGCACAGGAAGATTATGTTATAGGACATTAACGATAAAACAGAATATTGTTGTTCTATTTTTAGACACATCTCGCGATCGACTGGGAATCTCCCCGCGATCTACCGGTCGATCGCGGGGAGATTCCCAGTCGATCACGATCGACTGGTTGGGCACCCCTGCTCTAGTACAACATATTCAAAATGAGAAGCATTTGTACTTTCTTAACAATACTTTGTACCAAATCTGTCACTTGTATTATCTAATCATTGTATATATAGGAAATGTGCATATTGGCTCACACAACTGAAGACCATTTTATGAATAAGTCACAAAAAAAAAATTGTTATCTCTTTTCGTTGGAATAAATAAAGTAAAATTAATGTCTGATGAAATGTTTTTACTTGTTATTACATTAAAAAAACAGCTGATTTTATTATAACAGCACCAAATAATATGATTAAGAACACCATGAGCTGTTCTCAGATGAGCTGAATATAACTCTTGGCTGTTGAGATAGAGTAGTAGGAAGTGTGCCATAATGTTGTTTATAATGTTTTGGGATGTGTGTGAACAGCTGATTTGAACAGTGTGATACATCATGAGGGACATCTGAGGACGCCCTTTAGAGGAGTTCATTATAAACTGTGGCCATATGAATACATGCTCTCAATAAATAACTACACAGACTGATGCTGAAGATGATAACATTAATACACGAGCACACTGAAATCTAAGTCTGATTGCTCCCACCTGCCATATTTCCCCAGCACTCGCCTCAATACCAAAGACACAGGTTCATTCATCTTTATTTGTAAATGTCAAAAATATCAGGTCCTACGTCTTTTTCATAAGCACTTTTTCCTTTACATTTATGAAAAACATCATGGGGTTAAGGAAAAGAAACGTCTTTATGATGAAATATGATTTTCCTAACGAGCAGTATGAGAAACATAAAGAGCTTTTTGAACATTAAAGCCTAGGAACACTAGAAAATGAGCTTAATATGTCCTTACTATAAGTGACAAAACTGAAAATCAGACCCCAGACTCTGAGACCTCAGGTTCCAGCAGCAGTGGGTTTGTGGAAGAAGCAAAATTAGCAGCAGGGTAGCAGTTTTATTATATTATTTATTGTGTGATCTTACAATAAAGGAGGGTTCATGTTGAATTATATTGGGGTTTAACATGAAATAAGACCTTTTTGAACATTAAAGCCTAGAAACAGGTCACAGTAGAGACACTAAATACATATGAACCTGAAAATGAGCTTCATATGTCCTTACTAAGTGTGGCAGTAGCCGCAGAGGGGAGGATAGGTGAATGTATTTGTTCAAGTTGGTTTGATTACACCATTCACAATTCCGACAACGCCACCTTGGGAGTTTCACCCAAGGAAATATTAACACTTTTTCAGAGGACACATAGGTTCGAATACTAATGGAGCCGGAGACGTGGTTTCAATTTATCAAAAATATACAATTTTATTTAGCACAAGTCAATAGTTTAAAATGCAGTTTAAAACAGTCACACAGGGCTGTAGCACAAAGGGAAAAAAATGAATTAGGGGCTGAGGCTTACCAGTGGGGGGATAGGGTCGACGAGTGAGTGGAAGGATCCCCAAACAAACCAAACTTAAATCACCCCAGTCATACGTGCAGGAAATCAAATCCCGGGGGAGCACATCACACACAAAAGAAGAGAGGAAAACCACCACCTTGGACACCAGCACCACCACCTTCAGCTCTCAGTAACTAAGTAGGGAAACAAAGAGGGAAATGCAGTTAATGGGGGCTAAATAAGTAAATCAAAGTAATAAACAAACACAATAGCAAATATGTTCTCATAAACAGATAACTTGTGTAAACATTTAAGAATAAAACAAATCACAAGAGAAAAGGTTCAGTTAAACAAAATAAACAATTAACTAGAATAAAATAAACAAACAAATTTAAATCAAGTTGGCCAAAGTAAGGACAAGTTATAGGGGGGAGTTAGCCCCAGAGTTCAATGACTTCCACACTTCGAGTGTCGGCCCAAGCAAGGCAGCAGGAAGGCGTGCAGTTAAAGCAGCACTTTAACTGGTGAGCGAGCCTCCGCAGTAGGCGACGCAAAGCTGGCCAGAAGCAGCAATCAGAAGCAGCAATATAGCAGCAGTAGCCCAAACATTTAGGCAGGATCAACAGCAGTTGTGCCGATAAATACACTTTCTCCGGTGAAGCAAAACAGCAGATGTCCCTTAATCATTGGATTGGCCCTAGGTTTATGAATAAATACAAATACAGCATTAATATCAATAAAAGTAATGAGGTGGATTGACTAAATAGATCGCCGTACGGCGCACATACCGATCAGGCTTTCCTATCGATGACGCAGAGAGGGGAGAGCTTCATGCTTTCTATGGCTGCGTTGACAGGCTGCACCCGGAGGATCCACCACTAGGTGAGGCAAAGCAGGGCTAAGTATCAATACGCTGGCAAATTGCAGAACCTTTCCTGAAGCGAGCAATGCAACTGCAACATACTTGCACCGGTGGCGGAAGCAAACACGGCAAACACGCAAGTGGGGCGGGTCTCTGTACCAACAAACAAGAGACAGCCAGCTAGAAACCTCTGCCCTTTTATAGGGTGCCCCCTGGTGGTGATATGCTCACAAGAGCCAAAAGAGGAGAATATTCTTTCCAAGGGATTAGGACTCTCATCCTGCTACATAAGCAAAACACCAGAACATCAGACCCCAGACTCAGAGAGCTCAGGTTCCAGCAGCAGTGGGTTTGTGGAAGAAGCTGTGGATTTGCTTAGCTGCAGCCTGACCCACGATGGGCTCCAGCTCGTGGGGGGCGGCGTTGCAGAGCTGGTGGATGCTGGAGAACTCCTGCAGCAGCGCCAGAGCTTTGACCCCGCCGACCCCGGGGACTCGCTGCACCAGAACCAGGACCTTTGGGTCCAGCAGCCGAGAGGAACTCCTCCTCCTGAAGGGGTTCTCTCGACCCTCACCGTGGACCTGGAGACGGGCCTTCACACTGTTGAGATTCCTGGAAAAGGGAAATTACTTTTCATAAAAAAAGTTGATACAAGAACAAAACTTTGTTATTAGATCAGTAAGGACGTCAAATGTCCTGTTTGGATTGCCTTTAGCTGTCCAATATGGAGGAACAACTCGCGCTTGCGCAGTGCAAATCGGGCAGACATGCAAATCGTGACCTTTTAGTTAGTGGTAGTGGAGGAATGTAACAAAATACATTTAATTAAGTACTGCTTTTCAGTAGAAATGTAAGGTACTTGTACTTCAACTGAGTATTTTCCAGCTGCTTTATACTTTTACTTCACTACATTTTTTGGGCAATTGTTGTACTTTTTACTCCACTATATTTATACTGTATACATATATACAGTGGAGGAAATAACTATTTGATCCCTTGCAGATTTTGTATGTTTGCCCACTTACAAAGAAATCAACAGTCTATATTTTGAATGGTACGTTTATTTTAACAGTGAGAGTAAGAATATCAAAAAGACAATCCAGAAATTGAAATTATAAAAAAGATCTAAATTGATTTGTATTTAACTGGAAAATAAATATTTGATCCCCTTGCAACCAACAAGGATTCTGGCTCCCACAGACCGGTTACATTATTTTTGGAACAAGTACATGTCATGTTGACATCTTGAATTTAATGTAATTTAACCGCTACTCATCCAGTTTAAATAAAAGTATCCACAAAAAGTTTGTTGTACTGTACTTTGGGAAGTCTTTTAGATGGAGAAAAGGAGCTTAGTACTACTAGTAGTAACATGAATGTAGGGCAGATGGATTAGTTTCTATAATGGAGCGTAGACTGTGTAATGTGTTGAACAGATAGGAAGTAACTAAGTACATTTACAGTACTCAAATACAAAAGTTTAGAAGTTAGGTGACTTGGTAATTCTTTGTATATGTTGTGTACTTGTCTTTTAATTAATCTAAAATACATTTATAACCTGTAGTAATCCACCGTCTCATCCGGTGACATAACCTCTAAATAAACTGAAGATTTACCCCCATTTTTAGTGCCCGCTGAGAGATCGTACTTTCCTGTGGGTAAAAAGTGCCCCAGTGCTGATTGGCTGGGCGAATTGCAAACCACGCCCCGTACAACTGTGAAAATGTTGTGTAGAGCCGCCATTGTTTTTCCTCGCTACAAAAAGTAGCAGTAGTTTGTTTTTGAAAGCAGTTATGGCAAGCATCAAGAAATCGGTGGAGTGATGAGGTGTCGGCGCTTCTGGAGATCTACGCTGAGGACGCAACCCAGGGAATGCTACTGAAGCCAGTTCAGTAGCTTTCACTCGACCTGGGAATCGTGCACAGCCCCACGGCATACCGGCTAAAAATAAATAAACTCAGGCAGGACTACAAACGGCGGATTCAGTGGCCAACGATGACGACCACGACGAAGGTAAAATCAACTACATGCACTGGGGTTTTAATCTGCACAATAATGGTCTCAGATGTACTTTTATTTGCTCAGTAGATCAAGCTAGCCATGCTAGGCTGAATAGGCTAACACCGGCCCCGAGCTAGCTACATCTAGCTAGCTAGATATTCTCGGCCGCTATGAAAACGTTTTGACTTGTGAATAACTGTGCAGTGTTTCTGTAATTTGCTTCACTAACTCATGGCTCTAATCGTCTGTTTCAGGCGAGGATGGACAACTCTCGGGATTGGAAACAAGCGAGCTTTGCATTCTAGATCACAGCGCTTGGTCGTCCTCCTTACCAGCAACCAAACGCAAAGGTACACACACTGTAACTTTGACTTGAAAGAACGTTACGCATCGAACTGATGTTCACAATCATGTTTATTTCCTTCTTGGTACAATTATGAAACAGCGTGAAAACGTATTCGCCTCGACCGGCATTTACAAATGTTCGCGCCTTTTTACTCTCTCACAAACATTGTAAACATCCGGGCTAGAGGTCACATGACCGGTAAGAAAACTTGCCTCAACAACATTAAACAAAGTTCAAGCATACATGAAGCACTCTTCAAAAAGGAACAATCCTCCGTGTTTGAACCTCTTAAATCGCTGCATAGCCGATTTATTTGGACTGGATTATCCCAGAGAGGCTAAACATTCTTTATAACACAGTTTCAGATTTGTGAAACCCTAATTCTATTTGTGAAAATACAAAAAAGAGAGATTTCAGTGCTTTTTCGCATCCTGGCCACATTAGACCAGGTCCTGATCTAAAACCACTATACCTAGACTCATCAAATCTGGACTGGATTATCCCAGAGAGTCAAAAGATTCTTTATAACACAGTTTCAGATTTGTGAAACCTTAATTCTATTTGTGAAAATACAAAAAAGGGAGATTTCAGTGCTTTTTTTACATGTAGACCACATTAGACCAGGTCCTGATCTAAAACCACTATACCTAGACTCATCAAATCTGGACTGGATTATCCCAGAGAGTCAAAAGATTCTTTATAACACAGTTTCAGATTTGTGAAACCTTAATTCTATTTGTGGAAATACAAAAAACACATTCCTAGTATGTTGTAAAACTACATGGCGACTAAACAGATCTTGTATCTTGCTTATTTTCCCCTCTTAGGAAAGCGGACACGGGATGCGAATTTCTTTGACACCGTCCAGGCGTTGGAGGACCGGCGTGCCGTGGTGAAAGAGTCGATGCACGGGGATCAGATGGTGCTGTTCACCAAGGCCCAGGAAACGGAGGACAAGATGCTCACCAGTTCATTTTATGTTATTGTTATTACTGTTATTATATAGTCTTGATACAACTGACACTTTATTTTATATTGATAATGTTAATTTACATGTACAACTTCTATTTTATTTACATTAAAAATGTGAACTTCTATTTACTGTTAAACAGATCCTGTATCTTGCTTATTTCTCCTGACACTTTATCTTTAGTGATCTGTGTAGCATCCTATACATCACATGTAAGTGATTATTCTGATACCATCATGTTTCATCGGTTATAAACTGGCAAAGCTTTATTTGTCATTTATTTATCATCAATGTTGCAACCTTGTGGAGGAATGGCAGGGGCACATACACAAATATGATAATTTATATAATTTTAAATATTATTTGACCTAAAACTAAATGTTTTTATGATTGTCCTCTGAGGAGGACATGGGGATTTGCAAACTTTTAATTCCCCCCCCATTTTACACAACACAAAATGGAGTACACTATGGGCCGAAACTAACATGTAGGTTTCCATAGTGTTTATGGCAGACGGATGCAGTGGGTCTCAGGAAGATATATAATAAATAATAAAGTTGGGTTTGCTGCTGAGCCTATTTACTGTGCATACAACACACCTGGCACAGTTTATTGTTATTATATTGCCACACTGTACACTATTGTAATGTTGCCTGTCTTGACTGGAAAACAAAAGAGAGAAACAAAAGCACTGTACAAAAGATCAGCTTTATTGTCAAAATGTTTACAATGTACAATTTACACGCTGTTCAGATGCCTCATAAAGCTGGGTCGCCGGTAAGGCAGTCCATTCGTCCCTGTACTTTCACAAAGGTTATGTAATATGCAACATGCTGCCACCTGGAATGTGATCTTGTCCATCTTGCAGTCGTTTCTTTTCATCAAGCACCGCCACCTGCCCTTCAGTCTGCCAAAAGCGTTCTCCACCACCACTCGTGCTCGGCTTTTTTTGTTATTGTACGCAAGTTGCTCAGGCTGCATTAACTCAGTTACAAAGCTGTATAACATGAGCACAAACAGCACAACTTCAGTCGACTCCATCACCATCATGTCTGAGGTCGGAAGGTAAACAACAGACGCCTAATGTACAGCGAGTGGGTGGGCGTCGCAGTATACGCGGGAAGTTTTTCTTCTTCTTCTTCTCTTGTTTTGTAGCGGATTGCAAACAACTTTAAGGTGCATACCGCCACCTACTGTACTCGCCGTGAAGTGGTTTGTGGCCTGCCAGTAAAGCCAAAGCAGAAGAAGAAGAAGTGACGTCAGCGGCTCATTTGCGTAATCTTCCCTCAGGGAAAAGTACTCCGGTGTGAACGCGATCTGTACTAAGTGCCCTGGGGTAAAAAGCGCCGGGGCTCTGAGTGCCGGAACGCGGCTATTGTGTTGCCATGGCAACGGCATGTCCTGTAGATGTCTTCACGGCTGGACTGTTAGCACACATGTGAAGTTTGAGCACTTTTTGAACATTTTCATAGGAGTTATAGCGACATCATGTTTTATGGCGAGGGATGCGTTTCCATGGAAACGGCATATGGTGAGATCTCAGATTTGGCGTAGAGCTGTTGAGGCATGAACCGGTGATATACAAGTGAAGATTGGGGGACGATTGGACCGTGTCGATTGGACTTACAGCGACATCGTGTTTCATGGCGTGTAGTCTGTCGCCATGGCAACGGCATTTGAAGAAATCTCAAAACTGTCTCGTAGATGTCTTCACGGCTGGACTGTTAGCACACATGTGACTTTTGAGCACTTTTTGAACATTTTCATAGGAGTTAAAGGGACATCGTGTTTTATGGCGAGGGGTGCGGATAAACCTCTTACATGTGAACGTTTTGTGGAAGAACAATAACAGATATCTGTGAAATATCAAAACGTGAAGCATGTCAAGGAAGTTGAGTATCTGAAGTGTAATTTTTGTGTACTTTCGGGTTAATAATGTGGCCTTTTTGGCAGTTTAACTAAAGGTGTGCGGCTGCTGCTGTGAGGAAATATCTGCCTGAAATTACAATGGGCTTTAATGGAGACATGTTGAACGTTTTTGTCACTTCATGCCCTCAAGAGGCATTTTGTTTAATTATTTTTGCTTAATTATTTGTCATTTTTCAAGCTACGAGATGTTTTCCTACATTTGTCATGACAAATTATGTCTCAAGAATGTAGGGTTTGGGAATTATGGCAGTTTAAAAAAAATATATGATTCAAGATTTCTTACCCTATAGCTGTGACATCACGCACTCTAGTTAATGTTAAAATCTGAAGAAAACCTCTTTAACAAGGTCTGAACAATGTTTAATATCTCTAAAAGTAAGAATCAGATTTAAAAGTGGTGTTACACGAATAATGGCAGAAAGATGTGTCACATTTTAAAGTTGGAATGAGGTTTCTGAGTGAAAGTATGAATGAACAGTTAGCAGTTGAAGTCGCATGAAGATTTGTTGAAGTCTGAAGAATATCTCCATTGACTTCAATGTTAAAAATGTGATGAATTATGGGATGTATCTCTGGAATTATGAAAGTTATGAATGATAAAAGTAATAGCAGTCGATTCCCGACCGAGCTGAACGTTTTGATGTTTGAACGGAGTTTCTGCGATGTTGAATGTGGGAGGAGAAGACGGAGAAAATAATTGGACGGAATAATAACTCATTTGTCCGTAGCATAACATATAGTTGGAATGCTGTATCAGCATTCCCACTAAAATATTCAGAAAATTGCAAGTTGTTATCAGGAAGGAGAGCTCAACTATGCAGCAGTGAGTCCTCTGCAGCCAGAGGTGAGGCGTTGAAAAGTGTTACTGCAGAAGGCAGGAATGGTTTCCTTTCCCTCTCTGTGTGACAGCGGAGCAGTCGGTTGGAGAAGGAGCTCCTGCCTGTCCAGCTGCAGGTGGAGAGGGTGGGCGGGGTTATCCAAGATGGACAACAGTTTGTTAAGGGTCCTGCTCTCCACCACAACTTCAGAACTGTCCAGTTTCACACCGACGATAGAGCCAGCTTTCCTGATCAGTTTATTGAGTCTGCTGGTGTCACCGGCTCTGATGCTGCCCCCCCCCCCAGCAGACCGCAGCAAAGAAGAGTGCACTGGCCACAACAGACTGGTTGAAGATCTCCAACATCTTGCTGCACACGTGGAAGGATCTCAGCTTCCTCAGAAAATAGAGTCGGCTCCTCCCCTTCTTGTACATAATGTCAGTGTTGATCTTCCACTTCAGTCCGTTGTCTAAGTGCAGTCCCAGGTACTTACTCTGTTTACTGGATTATTCACACGCTTTTAAAAGACCTTTTGAGTTTGACAGTTCCTGTGGACTTGAACATTTCTCCAGTTATTTTAGTTTGTGCTACTGTTGGGGACAGAGTTATTTCAAAACAAGGATTTTTTATTTGAAGTTGGGACTTTTGGTCTTTGGGAGTCACTCCAGTTAGACAGAAGTGAACACTGTTCAAAAGGAAGCTGAGCACCCATGAGTTTAGTGTGGCTTTTATAGATTTAGATTTACAATGCTCCTGTGTGTGTGTGTGTGTGTGTGTGTGTGTGTGTGTGTGTGTGTGTGTGTGTGTGTGTGTGTGTGTGTGTGTGTGTGTGTGTGTGTGTGTGTGTGTGTGTGTGTGTGTGTGTGTGTGTGTGTGTGTGTGTGTGTGTGTGTGTGTGTGTGTGTGTGTGTGTGTGTGTGTGTGTGTGTCCCCTCCAGTGAAGTGTAGCTTCCAGTTGCAGCATTCAGCTCAGTTCCTGTTCAGTCTGACTGAGGGAGGTTTTTGTACGACGCTTTTTCACTGTGTGAACACATACTGACTGTTGATGACATGCCAACTCTGACAGTAGTAAACTGCTGCATCATCAGTCTGGACTCCACTGATGGTCAGAGTGAAGTCAGAGTTTGATCCACTGCCTGTAAAACGGTCTGAAATCCCTGATACTCGAGTGCTAGTAGTGTGAATGAGCAGTTTAGGAGTTCCTCCATCTCTCTGTTGGTACCAGGCTAAATATATCCCACCATAAACCTTCTGACTGGTCGTACATGTGATGGAGACGGAGCGTCCCGGAGCAGAGCTCACTGCTCCAGACTGAGTCACGGTGACCTGGCCTCTGGACTCTGAGGATACAGAGACAAAGACATAAAGCAGCGTCATGGTTTTGTCCGCTTCATTTCAGAGGGACGGATGTTCACAGAGGAGAGGAGTTTGATTCTCTGGACTTTACCTGTGAAGCAGCAGCAGAGGAGAGTCCAGATGAGGACGCAGATCAGAGTCATGTTCTTGATGAGGAGGATTTCTGTGGCTTCTGTTGTCATGAAGGACAGCTGTCAGTCATCCAGTGCTCAACTCTCAGGACTATAAAGTGTCCCAGAGCACTGGAGCATGGTGCTGCTGATGCAAAGTGTCTCTCTATGGAAATGCTCTGACTCCAACAGGGACCTGGATTACTCTGATGATGCTGTTTATCAATGGATCCATCTCTCTGTCAGATGATTGATCAGGAATGGGTCAGTGCTCACTTGTATGAGGCTTTAAGTTCAATGGACACATTTTCTTGTAGTTCATTTTATTAAAAAGTTCAAATTCATAACTCCTAATAATCAATACCACCTAGGAAAAACAAAATGGAGATTTATTATTGATCCTGATGGAAAAGCAAACATGTATTTATGGAAATGATTCACATTCAGAAGTATAACATGTATAGCTTTTATTAGACGTTCATTGTTTCATTTAAGTAATCAATTACTTTGATGTTTAAAAGTTGATAAAATCATGAAACTAAACATATTTTGTGAACAATTCGTTTTTCAAAAGAAGAATCTTCATTAAAACTGAAGAGATAAGTAGATATTTGTTTTAAATGTTTAAAAGGTTCAATAGAGAAACAGTAGATACTTTTCCATAGTGTGTGAATCTGTTTCAAACATTTGAAGCAGTAATTATATCAAGTGGGTAAACTGTGGATGTGTTTGGTGAGTTTGTTTGTGTCAAAGTCAGAGAGCCGTGTCTCTCTACAGTCAGAGGTTTTTGTACGGCGGCTCAATGACTTTGTATCACTGTGGTACACGTTCGGTGGAGGAACCAGACTGGATGTTGGAAGTAAGTCAAATGTTAATTCATAAGAGCAATTTCTCTTTTGTTGTACTTATTATTCAGCGTACGGAGAAATAGTTACCTCTCCATGTCATTGTATACATACTTATCAAATATTCTGAACTAAGAGGCTAACTTTACTCCAGCAAAAGACCTTTAAATGTTTTTATGAAACTTTGAACACAGAATAATTCATTATTTCCACCTTTAATGGTGAAGTAGCTTCTCGAGGGCTGGTAGGTTTAGTTCAGTGAGTCAAAGTCAGAGAGCCGTGTCTCTCTACAGTGAGAGCTTTTTGTACGGCGGCTCAATGACTTTGTATCACTGTGGTGGACTTTTGGTGGAGGAACCAGACTGGATGTTGGAAGTAAGTTTCTGCACAAAAACTAAATATGATGTTAGGAGACGTTTTAAATTCTGTGTTAGAGTGTTTGAGAGATAGATTTATATTATTTTAATTGTAATGTTTAGATAGTATTAGTATTCATGTCTTTATTTCTCTTCATCATTGAGACCAAGTCAGAGCAGCTTTTCTTGAAATGTCTTTAAACATTCCCAACATGCTGTCATTTAAACAGCTTCAAATGTGAAATGATGAAACTGATAATCTTTCATTAATTTATTTGAAATCGTCTATCTCGGTTCTCCTCTCTGTTCTCAAATAAATTACAGACACAGTTTTTAAATACAGATGAACGGAGTAAAGATAACGATGGATATTAAAAAATGTGTTGAATTCTTTCAGACATTATTTTAAAGTTTGTAAAACTGGGTAGTGATTGAGATTCACATTAAGCACAGCTGATTGCTCCGTTTCCTGTATTTGTTCATTTATCCACTAACTAATTTAATAATGTTTGTAGAGTTCAGGTTTTGGATGATTTTGATAACTTCTGCTTAAAATATGTCCTAATGTTGTACTTCTATTGTAGTCTGACATATTTCAGGTGACTCTGTAGGAAGTGTCTCTGTGCTGATTTGCATGAGAGGCTTCTTAAAGGGAAGTGAAACAATGTGTGAGTGAGAGACTGATGGAGCAGAACCAACATCTGACAGAAACTCCTTAAAGGACAAGCGCTCTCACAGTAAAGGTGTCCCAGTGTCTGCTGGTTGATTGACAGCTGTGTGCTCCCTGTCCTCTAATCTGATTGGTGTCTCCTAGGTGATGTCCGTCCCACCCTGACGGTGCTGGCCCCCTCCACAGAAGAGCTGCAGCAGGGGAAGGCCACGCTCATGTGCCTGGCCAACAAGGGCTTCCCCTCAGACTGGAGTCTGGCCTGGAAGGTGGACGGCAGCAGCAGCTGGGAGGAGAGCAGGAGCCCCGGGGTGCTGGAGAAGGACGCCCACTACAGCTGGAGCAGCACCCTGAGGTTCTCTGCAGACCAGTGGAGGAAGGTGGGCTCTGTGACCTGTGAGGCCACCCAGGGCTCCCAGACTGCGCTCTCAGAGACACTGAGGAGAGACCAGTGTTCCCAGTCCTGAGCTGACTCACTGGGACTCTGCTTTCTCTCTCACACTGCTCTCAGTCTGCTCTCTGGCTCTCAGGACATGTTTCAACATCAACCTGTTTCTGCTTGTGTCGATGGTTTCAACATTTTAAAACAATAAAGATGAATGTGTGTATTATAAAATGAGTTTTGATTCCCTTTCTCTGGGATATTATATATAAAAGGAACCTTATTCACATTCATTCACAAAAGTCACAACATTAACAAGTCAATATTTCACATATTACTTTTTAATGATATTAAGGGTTTGGATATACTTCTGGATTCCTCCTAGTTTTATTTTTGTTAATCAAGATTTGTACCAATATCAATAGTATCAACATTTCAATGGTAAACCACACAGCTCTCTCTTATCACTGATGTTTAAGTAAATCCATGTGTGATGTCCGTGTGTTGTTAACCTTTACTTTAATCAACAATTCTTAATTAGAATAAGAAATCCAGGATAAGAAATAAAAAGCAGGATATCATCTGCATAACGTTATATAACAAGAATCTAAATTGAGATGTACCTTAAATAGTATTTAATGGACTCAGTAAAGCTCCACCAAAGAACTTGAGACCAGAGAGAGGGTACCACAGTCTCTGTCTCTGCTGTCTGTTTGCAGAATCAATCAATTCAACGATTTGTTGCTGATTGATTCAAAACTGATATTATATGAAAACAAGGACCTATTTAGCACCTTAGTTGTGTGGAAGCCTTTTATAAGAATGAAATGGCTCATATGTTTCTTTGTCACATATAACAGTATCCTGATTATCTTGATGGATGTAATGGAAGATCATTGGTGCAGAAGATGCTTTACAGCGGTGTTACTCTGAGAAGAGGCTTGAGACTCTGATCTTTCTTCCTAAAGCTCTAGTTTTTCAGTTTTCAGATGCTTTTGGTGGAGATAGAGGAGGAGGGAAGCATGGCAGCTTGTCAGAGGGAATTCAGGAAGCACTCAGCTCTTTATGTGGTGCTTCCTCGACTCGCTGAAGAACATTGAGACCAGTGGAGTCTGAGGACGATAAAGACGGAGCAGAAAGTCCAGCCAGAGCCGAATCATTCTCCCTCCTCGACTGCTGGGGAGAATTTAGATTGAAATGATACATGAACACTGGGGGCTTGAATGTGTGATGAGAGAAGAAAATAAAGTAAAAAGGCTTGGAAAAGCAGCAGAATATTTGAAATGCAAACTTTTGAACTAACTTGATGGTGAATGATCTGTCGCCATTGCCAACGGCATTTGATGACATCCCATAATACGCTTAGATGCGTTGATGGCTGTGTTACCAAACCTGTGAAGTTTTGGGCCATTTGGAGCATTTTCACTGAAGTTATGAGAAAACCGTGTTTCATGGCGGGCATTGTGTTGCCATGGCAACGGCATGTCCCGTAGATGTCTTCACGGCTGGACTGTTAGCACACATGTGAAGTTTGAGCACTTTTTGAACATTTTCATAGGAGTTATAGCGACATCATGTTTATGGCGAGGGATGCGTTTCCATGGAAACGGCATATGGTGAGATCTCAGATTTGGCTTAGAGCTGTTGAGGCATGGACCGGTGATATACAAGTGAAGATTGGGGGACGATTGGACCGTGTCGATTGGACTTACAGCGACATCGTGTTTCATGGCGAGTGGTCTGTCGCCATGGCAATTGCGTTTGAAGAAATCTCAAAACTGTCCCGTAGATGTCTTCACGGCTGGACTGTTAGCACAAATGTGAAGTTTTAGCACTTTTTGACAATTTTCATAGGAGTTATAGCAATATCGTGTTTTATTGCAAGGGATGCGTTGCCATGGCAACAGCTTTTGAGGAAAAAAAAAGGGCTGGACCATTAACTGTCATCTGAAGTCTGGTGGTGTTTGGATCATTTGCATAAGTATCACGACAACATCGTGTTTTATGGCGAGGGATGCGTTTCCATGGAAACAGCCTATGGTGAGATCTCAGATTTGGCGTAGAGCTGTTGAGGCATGGACCGGTGATATACAAGCGAAGTTTGGGGACGATCGGACCGTGTCCATTGGAGTTACAGCGACATCGTGTTTCATGGCGAGCATTGTGTTGCCATGGCAACGGCATTTGAAGAAATCTCAAAACTGTCTCGTAGATGTCTTCACGGCTGGACTGTTAGCACACATGTGAATTGTGAGCACTTTTTGAACATTTTCATAGGAGTTAAAGGGACATCGTGTTTTATGGCGAGGGATGCGTTTCCATGGAAACGGCATATGGTGAGATCTCAGATTTGGCGTAGAGCTGTTGAGGCATGGACCGGTGTGAGAAAGAGAGAGAGAGAGAGAGAGAGAGAGAGAGAGAGAGAGAGAGAGAGAGAGAGAGAGAGAGAGAGAGAGAGAGAGAGAGAGAGAGAGAAACAGTTAGAACTGACTGCTGTTGGAGTGATGACATCATCGTGTTCCATTACACAGGTGTTTATAGTTGAGCTAACGAGCTATGAAGATATTAAAGGTTTGCATTGTTCTGAATGACAGATAAACCTCTTACATGTGAACGTTTTGTGGAAGAACGATAACAGATATCTGTGAAATTTCAAAACGTGAAGCATGTCAAGGAAGTTGAGTATCTGAAGTGTAATTTTTGTGTACTTTCGGGTTAATAATGTGGCCTTTTTGGCAGTTTAACTAAAGGTGTGCGGCTGCTGCTGTGAGGAAATATCTGCCTGAAATTACAATGGGCTTTAATGGAGACATGTTGAATGTTTTTGTCACTTCATGCCCTCAAGAGGCATTTTGTTTAATTATTTTGCTTAATTATTTGTCATTTTTCAAGCTATGAGATGTTTTCCTACGTTTGTCATGAAAAATGATCTCAGGAATGTAGGGTTTGGTAATTATGGCAGTTTTAAAAAACAATATGAAGGCATATTTCAAGATTTCTTACCCTCTAGCTGTGACATCACGCACTCTAGTTAATGTTAAAATCTGAAGAAAACCTCTTTAACAAGGTCTGAACAATGTTTAATATCTCTAAAAGTAAGAATCAGATTTAAAGGTTGTGTTACACGAATAATGTCAGAAAGATGTGTAACATTTTAAAGTTGGAATGAGGTTTCTAAGTGAAAGTATGAATGAACAGTTAGCAGTTGAAGTCGCATGAAGATTTGTTGAAGTCTGAAGAATTTCTCCATTGACTTCAATGGTTAAAAATGTGATGTATTATGGGATGTATCTCTGGAATTATGAAAGTTATGAATGATAAAAGTAATAGCAGTCGATTCCCGACCGAGCTGAACGTTTTGATGTTTGAACGGAGTTTCTGCGATGTTGAAGACAGACAAAATAATTGGACGGAATAATAATAAACTTTTCGTCCGTAGCATAACATATAGTTGGAATGCTGTATCAGCATTCCCACTAAAATATTCAGAAAATTGCAAATTGTTATCAGGAAGGAGAGCTCAACTATGCAGCAGTGAGTTCTCTGCAGCCAGAGGTGAGGCGTTGAAAAGTGTTATTGCAGAAGGCAGGAATGGTTTCCTTTCCCTCTCTGTGTGACAGCGGAGCAGTCGGTTGGAGAAGGAGCTCCTGCCTGTCCAGCTGCAGGTGGAGAGGGTGGGCTGGGTTATCCAAGATGCAGGCCGGCCAGCAGAGCAGAGACAACGCCGTTACCGAAACGACAGCCGAGCCCAGCTCCGTCCCCAAAACCTACACCGAATCCTGAACCTAAAACAGCACCAACGCCAGTGGAGGCCGAAGCCATCGTGGCCAAACCAGCTGCGAAGGTGGAGCCCAAAGCAGAATCCAGACAGAAGGCCATGGCGTTGAGCCGGAGTCCTGAAGTGCCTGCTGAGTCATTAGAGCTGGAGGTAAGACAGCTGATAAACACAATGACACACATTTGATTATTTAGTAATTTTAGCTTCGACTACCGAGTCAGCAATTGTAGTCAATCCAAAACATTGGTCAACACAAATATGCCAAAAAACGATTGGACATGTTGCCATTTAGTTTTCTACTGACATTCATGATCCCCCGCAGATAAATCCTAGTCAATTTGACGATCCTCAATCTTGTCCTTTAGCACCACCACTAGGTTCACGCTCGGTGGTTTGAAGTAAAATATGTGGATTCATTATTGGAGAATTCGTATGATATTTACAAGATGAATTCAAATTACTTTGGTCTTTCCCTTAACGTTCCCCTAACACATAATTGGACTGTAAAACTAATTAAATTCCTGTACACACACAACTGTTCAGTGTGTAGTGCTGATAAGCAAATGTTAGCATGCTAGCTAAATAGAGATGCCACATTATAACTGCCAAGTGAAAAAAGTGCATCTCCCAAAATGTAGAAGTATTAGGTTATAAATGACCTCTGCTTAATCACAAGATGTAAAAATATTCAAGATAAATCCAGATTTCTACTCTTTTAGGAAACTAAGGAACAAGCAGTTGGACCATAAAGTCTTCCCTTAACTCATATTTAATAGAGAGTGCAACAGATGAAATATGTTAAATGTAAAACTACAGGAATACAGCCAGAGGATCTCATTACTCAACCAGCTCGAGTGCGCTAGAATTTGAAACTACGCAGCCGAAAAAAATCTTCCCCTTCCTTCAGACTTCCTTACAGAGCCCCTCCTCCAACACACACGAACGCGCACATGACCAATGGAGAGGCGAAGTCCCTCCTCTTCCGGTGGACCTCCATGGGACCTTATTTCGGAAAAGTTATGCATTGAAGTCAATGGAGAGAGAAAGATTATCTTTCGATCCCGTTTGAATTGTGCCACGAATTACACATATGATGTTTGTCAATTTAAAAGATAATTTTACAAGTCAAAAAAATAAAAATGTGTCGTAAAACTGTGAAGTAACACTTTTTTTGTGTGAAACCGCTCAATGAACTACATCTCCCGTCTCGCACCACACACCAAGACGGCCGTCACGTTGGCACATTTCCCTTCTTTCTTTCAGAATGAGGCGAAAAGTATTAAAAGAGATGAAAATCACTCCAAGTCTGGGCATGTTGAGAGCTGTACATACACACAAGGGGAGTTAGTCGGTTCCTAAGAGCCAGCATGCGGGACCGGGATTCTGGGATTTGTAGTCTTTCTAGTTGCGTATTTTTCATAGTCTTATATTTCAACAGTTTTACGACAAACTGTGACTCTTTTGACATGGAAATTATTATTTAAGATTGACAAACATCATATGTGTAATTCGTGGCACAATTCAAACGGGATCGAAAGATAATCTTTCTCTCTCCATTGACTTCAATACAAACTTTTTCCGAAATAAGGTCCCATGAGTCCCACCGGAAGGCGAGGGAGGAACTTCGCCTCTCTATGAGGGCACGAGATAAGTTTGAGCACAGATGGAAGGCTGACAGGCAGGTAGGCCATCCAGTTATTTTAGCCGGGCCGGCTCAGATGATTGGTCGTGCTTTTTACAGCGCCACGGCTTCCACAGATGAAATGTTTTAATATATTTAATGTCAAAGCATTCAATGTATTCATTGCTATCGGGATGTTAAGAGCATTCCATGGAATATAACAAGTGTTTCTGAAGTGAATGACCTACCCCACCTTTAAGAGTGATTCAGAAATATAATTACAGCAGTCTTAAAAATAGATAAGTTAACAACTAAAGACTTAAAAAGGAACAAGCTTCGACCATCAATTGAACATTGATGTCTGTTGGTTTCCCATAATACTACAAATGTTTTGTACAAAGAAATACCCACAAATATTTCTTGAGTAATAATTGTTCCAAACTGTTCAAGTTTCTACACATTCACAAGATGGTAAACTGCCTTCCCTGCCCTCATGTCTCATGTTTACTTCTCTTTAAGAGCCCAAACACCATAATGATATGCATGGTCATCCTTCTCAACATTGGCCTGGCCATTCTCTTCGTACACATTTTGTCATGAGACATGGTCCACCTCAGGTCATTCATAAACAAATCAAATGTGATTAAAATAACACAGTATACAAACTTGAGGGAATAGGGAGTCTACTAAAATACAAATTGTGTTTTAATCTGCAGGTCACCACTCTGCAGAAGTGTTGGAGAGAGACGCCTCCTCCTCAGTTAGGACCAGAGATAAGAAAAGAAGAAGAAGAAGCCTCACGCAGATCGCCGCAGCTTTTCTAAAGGTTGTTGCTGGTGTGACTGTGAGGCTATGTGAAGCTCCTCTCTTTCCAGAGGATTGACAAACTGAAGGACATGAACCTGATTCAGAACGTCTGAATATGATGTTTGCATGTTAAAGTCGGGGCTGGATGGTAGAGTATGTCCTCCGTGCTTACACTGGAGAAGCAGCGCTAAAGAAGTCACATTTTGCAAAGAAAAGGATTTTGAACCCTTCATTGGCACACACTGGCTGATTAGACCTGAACGATCATTACACTTTGTCACAAGACGTGTTTGTATTATGAAGAATGTTACTAACATACAAACTGAATATTCTCTCCACTGTGCCTTAAACTTGATTGAGACACTGCAGCAGACGTGACGATTACTGTATTATTGTTTTAACTATCTGCAAGTTTCAACAGAAACCTGCAATCCAACATTAAGCCAGTCTTTTTGTTTTCATCTTGCTGCTGCTCTGTCTCTTCAGACTCCAAAGCAGGTCCAGTTACATTTCAGCTAATTGCATTTGAGACTGTGGTGTACTACACTGTGGAACTTTCTCTTTTCACTGGGATTTATATGCATTATTGTCAATTTGCTGCTTTGCTTTGGGAGCTGTAGAAAAGGGGGCAATAGGAAGCTTATGAGTGTCACAGTACTGTATGTTCCTGTTGGGTTTTAAATGAGAGCTGTGTATGTTTTGCAATAGAATGAGCAAACGAGAAAGGATTTATGTTAATAAAAAAAACAATCACTGTATGATGTAAGTTCCTCAATTTACATCGATACACAACAGAAGGGGATGTTTTGGCCTGTGAACAACTTGATGTACGTTTTAGTGTAGTAAACCGTCCGTTCTGATTCACAATGCCTTATTTTCAGGGCGTTTTAGTAGAGCCAAATACGTCAACTTGTGTACGCATGAGGGCACCGTGTGTGTATGAGTCTGTATTTTTGTATCATTTTGAAGTGCACATCTTTTCAGCATTCTAAATATTCTGTTGTATGATTTGTTATGTCAGAGGCAGTTATGCAAAGCTAAATTCATTTATTTCCAAAACGGTCCAATTACCTCATGATTGTGAGATGGAGAAAAACATATTGAATGGTTCTTAACTCCATGTGTTACGGTGAGAAGAGCACCCTCCAGATATGCTAGATTATCTTTGAGCCATTTAACACATTGCTTTTGAGAAGAACCGGTTTTAACATTAAATTCCTTTGCAAATGAACAAACTGGTTGAGAGTTGTTGTAACGCATAAAGTGACATTTTACATTAAGTTAGCGTTAATACATTTTAATATGGCATGCGTTTCTGCCCAATAACTGATCATAAATGTACAAAATCCATCAACTACCAAAGAGGCAATTGAAAGTCCAATAGGAAAGTATTCATTTAGGTCAGTGTATTGTAGAATCCATTTTGTTTCCGTTTTAATGACATTAAATATCTGCTTAATGTCAAGAAAAAGCATTTATTTGTAACCGAACATGGTGAATGATTACAGAACTGAAAATAAAAAAACGTTTACAACACCTGTGAAAACACTAATGTCCTTACAACACTATTTAGCCTTTTTCAATGTTGGCTTTACATGGTTCCTAATGTATTGCTTTCAGTTTCATTCATGTTCCAGTCTGGGAACAGCAGAACTAAGTCTTCTTAAACACCACCTGTCTGCCAGCATGAGAGCCCCACCCCCCCGCCTCACTACTATCCCTCCCTTGGGCCAGAGTGAATACCACACCCTATTTGAGATCAGGCCGGGGTTAGGACTCTGTTCTTGTCACGTAAAGCACAAATCCAATCTTAAATAAGTAAATGTAAGATATGCAAATGGTACTCTTGAATCATCTGATGTTGAGAAATAATGTAGTGATTAATCTAGCATTTAACTAGATTGCCATAACTGGTCTGTTCAGAGAACAGATATATACATGTTAAACACCACTGCCTCCAAGTGACTGAATTGAGCAATAGCATCTCTGTGAAAACATGTTTGATTGAACTGAGCAAGTGAATACATACAACCCATCTAGGCAGATAGGTCATGTTTAACAGTGTATTTATAGACGAGAGGAAAGCATAGGTTCAGGTTCAGTCAATGAACAACTTTATTTTCTTGACATTAATAAAACAGATCAATAAAGCTTTCTAATACTCCTCTCCTTCCTCCTCATCTTCCAGGCTATCAGCTCCAACCTCCTCGTAATCTTTCTCCAGAGCGGCCATGTCCTCTCTGGCCTCAGAGAACTCTCCCTCCTCCATACCCTCACCCACATACCAGTGCACAAAGGCACGCTTAGCGTACATCAGATCAAACTTGTGGTCCAGCCGAGCCCAGGCCTCTGCAATAGCAGTGGTGTTGCTCAGCATGCACACAGCCCTCTGGACCTTGGCCAGGTCTCCACCAGGAACTACAGTGGGCGGCTGGTAGTTGATGCCCACCTTGAAACCAGTGGGGCACCAGTCCACAAACTGGATGGAGCGCTTGCTTTTGATGGTGGCAATGGCAGCGTTCACATCTTTGGGAACGACATCACCACGATACAAAAGGCAGCAGGCCATGTATTTACCGTGGCGTGGGTCACATTTCACCAACTGATTGGCTGGCTCGAAGCAGGAATTAGTGATTTCTGCCACCGAGAGCTGCTCATGGTAAGCTTTCTCTGCAGAAATAACAGGGGCATAGGTGGCCAGAGGGAAGTGGATACGGGGGTAGGGCACCAAGTTGGTCTGGAACTCTGTCAGATCAACATTGAGGGCACCATCAAAACGAAGGGAGGCAGTGATGGAGGACACAATTTGACTCATTAACCTGTTCAGGTTTGTGTAAGAGGGACGCTCGATATCCAGCTTTTTACAGCAGATATCATAAATGGCCTCATTATCAACCATGAAGGCACAGTCAGAGTGCTCCAGGGTGGTGTGGGTGGTGAGGATGGCGTTGTAGGGCTCCACCACAGCGGTGGACACCTGGGGAGCTGGGTAGACGGAGAACTCCAGTTTGGACTTCTTGCCGTAGTCGACGGACAGACGCTCCATCAGCAGGGAGGTGAAACCAGAGCCGGTGCCCCCTCCGAAGCTGTGGAACACCAGGAAACCCTGAAGACCGGTGCACTGGTCGGACTGAAAGAAAGAGAGAAAATCATGAAATAATATTAATAAACTTATTTATATAATACAAAGACAGCAGTGCCAAGGGTTCACAGCTAATGATAAAAAAGCGTATTAGTGCACAGCATGTAAACATATAGATTCAATGAAAACAGATCAGAGATAAGAGGGTGCCATACCATGGAGGGCTTTGAATGCGATCAGGAGGATCTTAAACTGAATTCTGCAGGGTGGAGGAAGCCGATGCAAGTGGGCCAGAATCAGGGAAATATGCTCACTTTGAAAGAGTGATACCAGATTGTTATGTCTTGTGTTTGTTTAAAACACTGTACAGCTCTACATTTTAAAACATATACTTCACATATTTATTATTAGTTATGACACTTAGCTTTTGCAATACTTATTTTTGCCATTCACCACAATATGATTGCATACTCCTTGTATGCAGTGGCGGCTGGTGGAAAATATTTTAGGTGGGGCTGTGGAAATGGTGATCAAACAATACTAGGGGGCATTTTTTTGAGAAAAGACCCCCTAAATTATGACTTCTGGTGATGTTAGAGGGGGGCTTAAAAATATGAGAAGACTGATCAATACCTCCATAACTTCAGTGTGGTTAGCTATGAATCTTCCAAAACGTCCAAACACCTTGTCCTGGACATAGTTTCTACAGCATAAACTGTGCTAACAAGCTGAGATTCCACAGATTCTAGAAATATAAGTATCATCACTGAGCGATCAGAACTCGCGACAGGGGAAGCAAATACAGACATCACACGACGTAGCTTTAGGTAGCAAAACACGGAGATATGCTCACCTTTTGCAGAATAACAATTCTGATCAAAAACGAGAAAAACGCAGCTGAAGGTTAATCCAATGTGTCTGTCACTTTGAAAAAAAATGATTGATGATCCATAATTCCATTTTTATGTAAAAAACTGAGTTTTCATTAGCTGCTAATGGTAGCTTCCAGAGTGTATGACAGCTTCCTGTTTTGTCTCCTTGCATACGAGTCCAAACAACTCACAGACTGCACCGGGCGCTCACGTAGGAGCCCTGTGACCATCAGATTTGACGACGCTGATTGGCTGAAATTATGTTTCGGCGGCATAGTTTAAAGATAGCAACAGTTGGCTTCTGCTGCACTTGCTGCACTCTCGTCTGGGCGCTGTACATAGCGCCCAGACGAGAGGGAGTAATGATACACGGGCAAGGCCAGGCAGGAAACATGTGACTTATCAGTAACTTTAGACATCGTAACACAATTTTAAACGAGATTTTATTGTAGATTATACATTTTACTGATACCAATTATATAATATTTACCTTGTTTATTAAAAATAAAAATAAAAAATATATTTTTTAAATATATTTTTTTTTATTATTTTTTATTTTTAATGTGGGAAGAGGAGGGGCGGCGCCCCTAGCGCCCCTATGGGCCGGCCGCCACTGCTTGTATGTGAAAACCTACTTAGCAATAAACTGATTCATTTCCATTTAATACTCTTCAGAAAAATGGACTTCTGTTCTAAATGTACTGACCAGCTTTCGGATTCTGTCCATCACCAGGTCGATGACCTCCTTGCCGATGGTGTAGTGTCCTCGGGCGTAGTTGTTGGCAGCATCCTCCTTGCCAGTGATCAGCTGCTCAGGGTGAAACAGCTGGCGGTAAGTCCCCTTGCGCACCTCATCTAAGGGTAATGAGCATTAGATTATTGAAGGTTTTGAATGACAGAGGGGGAAAAGGAATTTATGATACTTTTATCATTTATAATGAATGAGAATGTACCGATGACAGTGGGCTCCAGGTCAACAAACACTGCTCTGGGGACGTGCTTTCCAGCTCCAGTCTCCATGAAGAAGGTGCTTAAGGAATCGTCCCCTCCTCCTCCTGAGATGTTCTGGTCACCAGGCTTCCTGCCGTCCGGCTGGATCCCATGTTCCAGGCAGTAAAGCTCCCAGCAGGAATTGCCAATCTGCACCCCAGCCTGACCAACGTGGATTGAGAGGCACTCGCGCTGTGAAAGGAAAAAAAGGTTGTTAAGAAACTATCATAAAAAAGGAAGCCTAGTTGGCTGATTCTTGTACAAAAACAGTGTAACATACATTCTAGTGGCATATCATCACATGTGGGAGGACTGCTCTAGAGAAAAAGGCTATTTTAATAAGAACCAAACATCATATCATGATTTAAGTCACCTGACGCACACATTTGTCATCTGAACAGAAAGACAGTTATAATTAACAAAAAAAAAGAGGCTAAATACTGTTTATACGTGTAAGACCGAAAGCACAATGACGCAGTTGTTGGCAGACAGGTGGCACGATTGGACGTGAATGTGGGCCAGTGTTAAGAGAGGAGACTAAGCATTTACATTTTCTGCAACTGTGTCACACGGATTGCGCCACTGCCACACCCCTTTAGGAGACGAGTGGCGTGGCAGGCCAGAACGTAAACACACATAATAATCATCTAATTCGACCTAAATAAAGTACAAATTGGAACACAAAGTCCTTATCTTGTTTTTCGTAATACAATAATTACTACAGGTTACGCCGGAAAAATGCATTTGCAAAGCACGTCAATAAATAAAATCCACTTGACCCAGTCTATGTAATGAAAGAAAATATGTTGATGTAATCATTTCAGACGTAGCCTACGTTGTAAAAACGCCCTGGTTCACTGAAATTCGGAAAAAAATGTTTTATCTGTGTTCATATCATGTTTTAAATATGAAACCATTAAACCTGGCCACTAATGAGACAGGAAGTATATTTATTTCCAACAATTCGCGCCGATTGTAAATGCGTCACTTTAACATCTTGACTGTGCCGTCGAGTTACACTTAAATTTACCAACACCACAGTTAAAACGACTTATTAATGACGAAGCTTGATTTAACAGCTTACACCGTAACATTTTTGTTTCACTATAAAAATGATGAGTCTTCTTTAAATAGTAAGCGGTTAAAAAAATGTTAAGCTGGTTACGTTTTCGCATGATGACACACGTTCAGAGCGCTGCATTTGGTTAAACACACATCCTCTACGTGGAGAAAACCTGTACTATCGTACTCACCATTTTTCTGAAGATGTGAAGACAGAGGGCTTCGATAAAGAAGAGGAAAAGGCAAAGTTAACTCTCACGGCAGGGCCTGTATGAGTCCAGGGTAAGAAGTAACAGGTGTATTTTTCTAGGCGGGGCTATTTATCACAATTGCTGCGGAATCTGATTGGATGAAAAGACAAGTGGGTCCACTTCTGATTGGTTGAATTCTTTAGAATTTTTTTTAAATAAACTTTATTGAGCACATGGAAAACAAGAACACTGGCTAACAAAATTCCTGTTCAAAGCGAATCACCCCACCTAAGAACGTCAGTCCCATGGATGTACTGGGAAAACGTGGTTATTGCTGAACTTTAATAAATAGTCGTCGTAGAATAATACAACACATGCATATTACTATACAAGAACGTTTAGCAAATAAGATAATAAGAAAAAAAGATTGGCATATTCCGACTTTTGACGTTCATATTTGAATTACGATAAATATATATATATATTAAGCATGGGCGTAGGAAGCATCCTCAATGTGGGTGGGACAATTTGACAGGGGGTGTGGGCAGGGCTGGCCCTTGTCTTTTGGGGGCCCTAAGCGAGCTTTTGGCTTGGGGGCCCCCCTCACTCTAGCGCGTTGTCACTTCACACAACATGGAACCAACTTTTGTCTTATGATGTTAGCATAAGCACACATATTGTATAAATAAGCATGTAAACACCTTGGACCTAACATCCTCTAGGGGGGTCCTCACCTCCTCTAGGGGGGTCCGGGGGCATGCTCCCCCGGGAAGATTTGTTTTAAATGTTGAAGTTAAATGCATAAATCTGGTGCACTTTGAGAGCAACATTAGGGACTATAGATCTATGGATACATCTCTCAACAATACCCATATGAAACAGAACTGTAAACAGATTTACTTTTTCTTTATGCATATTTTAAAAATCACTCCCCTTTTAAACTGTATTTGTGTGTTACTATAGTATGAGTTGGAATTATTTCATACCTGTTATTCTCTTATTTTGTATAACTATAATGATCATATAAAAGTGTGCCTTGGAAATACTTGTTTACATAAATGATGACCAAACCGTTTGAGGTTCCTTTGGACTTGAACATTTCTCCAGTTATTTTAGTTTGTGCTGCTGTTGGGGACAGAGTTATTTCAAAACAAGGATTTTTTATTTCAAACCCCACTGCAGTCAGCATGTTGTTGTGTCCCTGAGACACTTCACCCCAAATTGCTCCTGTGGGGATTGTCCACAGTATTGAGTATGTAAGTCGCTTTGGATAAAAGCGTCTAACAAGTAACATGTCATGTAATGTAATAACCAGCTTTGGGTACAAGTGTAGATATAGCATACTCATATTCGGAAGTCTTGGCCATGTATATAAATACACCATGATTGGTCTGAGAATTGCTGGAATGTCAAAGAGAAAAGCCAAACAAATGCCAAATATTGCTCTGTTTCAGCTTTTATTGGCAGCTTAGCCGTGTGGAGAAGGAGGTGCTATGTGTTCCCCTAAGTGTTCTGTGCTGCTGTGATTCCCTGTCTCATGTAATATCATTTGTGGAACCAAATAAAGTATTCAAATGTGTGTGTGTGTGTGTGTGTGTGTGTGTGTGTGTGTGTGTGTGTGTGTGTGTGTGTGTGTGTGTGTGTGTGTGTGTGTGTGTGTGTGTGTGTGTGTGTGTGTGTGTGTGTGTGTCCTCAGTGAAGTGTAGCTTCCAGCTGCAGCAGTCAGCTCAGTTCCTGTTCAGTCTGACTGAGGGAGGTTTTTGTACGACGCTTTTTCACTGTGTGAACACATACTGACTGTTGGGGTAATGCCAACTCTGACAGTAGTAAACCGCTGCATCATCAGTCTGGACTCCACTGATGGTCAGAGTGAAGTCAGAGTTTGATCCACTGCCTGTAAAACGGTCTGAAATCCCTGATACTCGAGTGCTAGTAGTGTGAATGAGCAGTTTAGGAGTTCCTCCATCTCTCTGTTGGTACCAGGCTAAATATGTCCCACCATAAACCTTCTGACTGGTCGTACATGTGATGGAGACGGAGCGTCCCGGAGCAGAGCTCACTGCTCCAGACTGAGTCACTGTGTACTGGCCTCTGGACTCTGAGGATACAGAGACAAAGACATAAAGCAGCGTCATGGTTTTGTCCGCTTCATTTCAGAGGGACGGATGTTCACAGAGGAGAGGAGTTTGATTCTCTGGACTTTACCTGTGAAGCAGCAGCAGAGGAGAGTCCAGATGAGGACGCAGATCAGAGTCATGTTCTTGATGAGGAGGATTTCTGTGTCTTCTGTTGTCATGAAGGACAGCTGTCAGTCATCCAGTGCTCAACTCTCAGGACTATAAAGTGTCCCAGAGCACTGGAGCATGGTGCTGCTGATGCAAAGTGTCTCTCTATGGAAATGCTCTGACTCCAACAGGGACCTGGATTACTCTGATGATGCTGTTTATCAATGGATCCATCTCTCTGTCAGAGGATTGATCAGGAATGGGTCAGCGCTCACTTGTATGAGGCTTTAAGTTCAATGGACACATTTTCTTGTAGTTCATTTTATTAAAAAGCTCAAATTCATAACTCCTAATAATCAATACCACCTAGGAAAAACAAAATGGAGATTTATTATTGATCCTGATGGAAAAGCAAACATGTATTTATGGAAATGATGCACATTCGGAAGTATAACATGAATAGCTTTTATTAGCTTATTTAATTTAAGTAATCAATTACTTTGATGTTTAAAAGTTGATAAAATCGTGAAACTAAACATATTTTGTGAACAATTCGTATTCAAAAGAAGAATCTTCATTAAAACTGAAGAGATAAGTAGATATTTGTTTTTAAATGTTTAAAAGGTTCAATAGAGAAACAGTAGATACTTTTCCATAGTGTGTGAATCTGTTTCAAACATTTGAAGCAGTAATTATATCAAGTGGGTAAACTGTGGATGTGTTTGGTGAGTTTGTTTGTGTCAAAGTCAGAGAGCCGTGTCTCTCTACAGTGAGAGGTTTTTGTACGGCGGCTCAATGACTTTGTATCACTGTGGTACACGTTTGGTGGAGGAACCAGACTGGATGTTGGAAGTAAGTCAAATGTTAATTCATAAGAGCAATTTCTCTTTTGTTGTACTTATTATTCAGCGTACGGAGAAATAGTTACCTCTCCATGTCATTGTATAAATACTTATCAAATATTCTGAACTAAGAGGCTAACTTTACTCCAGCAAAAGACCTTTAAATGTTTTTATGGAACTTTGAACACAGAATAATTCATTATTTCCACCTTTAATGGTGAAGTAGCTTCTGTGTCCTAATGTTGTACTTCTATTGTAGTCTGACATATTTCAGGTGACTCTGTAGGAAGTGTCTCTGTGCTGATTTGCATGAGAGGCTTCTTAAAGGGAAGTGAAACAATGTGTGAGTGAGAGACTGATGGAGCAGAACCAACATCTGACAGAAACTCCTTAAAGGACAAGCGCTCTCACAGTAAAGGTGTCCCAGTGTCTGCTGGTTGATTGACAGCTGTGTGCTCCCTGTCCTCTAATCTGATTGGTGTCTCCTAGGTGATGTCCGTCCCACCCTGACGGTGCTGCCCCCCTCCACAGAAGAGCTGCAGCAGGGGAAGGCCACGCTCATGTGCCTGGCCAACAAGGGCTTCCCCTCAGACTGGAGTCTGGCCTGGAAGGTGGACGGCAGCAGCAGCAGCAGCAGCAGCAGCAGCAGCTGGGAGGAGAGCAGGAGCCCCGGGGTGCTGGAGAAGGACGCCCACTACAGCTGGAGCAGCACCCTGAGGTTCTCTGCAGACCAGTGGAGGAAGGTGGGCTCTGTGACCTGTGAGGCCACCCAGGGCTCCCAGACTGCGCTCTCAGAGACACTGAGGAGAGACCAGTGTTCCCAGTCCTGAGCTGACTCACTGGGACTCTGCTTTCTCTCTCACACTGCTCTCAGTCTGCTCTCTGGCTCTCAGGACATGTTTCAACATCAACCTGTTTCTGCTTGTGTCGATGGTTTCAACATTTTAAAACAATAAAGATGAATGTGTGTATTATAAAATGTGTTTTGATTCCCTTTCTCTGAGATATTATATATAAAAGGAACCTTATTCACATTCATTCACAAAAGTCACAACATTAACAAGTCAATATTTCACATATTACTTTTTAATGCTCTTAAGGGTTTGGATATACTTCTGGATTCCTCCTAGTTTTATTTTTGTTAATCAAGATTTGTACCAGTATCAATAGTATCAACATTTCAATGGTAAACCACAAAGCTCTCTCTTATCACTGATGTTTAAGTAAATCCATGTGTGATGTCCGTGTGTTGTTAACCTTTACTTTAATCAAACATTAATTAGAATAAGAAATCCAGGATAAGAAATAAAAAGCAGGATATCATCTGCATAAAGGGTAACACTTTATATTAAGGTACACAAATTAACCAGTTGTTAATTAACATGCATATTAGCAGTATATTGGCTCTTTGTTAGTCATTATAAAACACTTATTAATGCCTTATTCTCAGTGGCGTTTTTATATGTACAAAAGTGGTAGGGCACAAAAAACTTAGATGTCTATAAGCTTCTGCAGTGACGTGCAGTGAGGTTCATGGCTGGTGAGGCACTGGCACTGACTCTTCAGGTTTACAAATATTATATTTTGACCTAAACCAAAATATAATATTATTTTCAAAAGCTTTTTTTGTCTGATGCTTCGATTAATTTTAAACAGACAGTTCAACAAAAGGATACCCAAAAAAATGTAATTTTATCATTTAAATATTGAATTGTTCTCTCTTAGTAAGATCCCATTTTCAATAAAATTGCGGTCTTACCTTGACTTGAAGATGAATTCCATTTGCCTATCCTTCTGGACAAAAATGTCTATTCAAAAATTATAAAAGTAGGGTAGACATGTGGATATTATCCGGCTGAACAAAACGTGCATTTATCTAACAGGTACGTTTCCCACAGATCTTATTTCGAGCTATTTTCTAAAATCCTATGGAGAAATCTAATTTCTTTTTTGTCGAGGGAAGCCATGCGCAGCTTACTTCCGGGTTTTAGGACGCGTCACTGCAGCTCTCTCGTCTCCTCTTCACACACACACAACACTTTTCGCGGCACACGTACTTACAGCCAATCAGCTCTGAATTATGTGAGATGACTTATGGTGGGGATGGCAGCTCAGTGCCCCTATGGTCATTATTTTTAGACAGTGAGAGGGAGGGGCATGATCAGGTTTTGTCCCACATGGCTCTAAACAGCTCAATAGCATAGACTGTATATATAAAGCTCAATAGGCACACACTGTAGACACTAATTAGAAGAACACAGACTAAAACAGCAATGTACAGACGAATCAGATGATTAAACTTGATCTTAAAATATATTTTATATATTTCATGAAACTAAACATATTTTGTGAACAATTCATATTCAAAAGAAGAATCTTCATTAAAACTGAAGAGATAAGTAGATATTTGTTTTAAATGTTTAAAAGGTTCAATAGAGAAACAGTAGATACTTTTCCATAGTGTGTGAATCTGTTTCAAACATTTGAAGCCATTTGAAAATCCATCAACTACCAAAGAGGCAATTGAAAGTCCAATAGGAAAGTATTAATTTAGGTCAGTGTATTGTAGAATCCATTTTGTTTCCGTTTTAATGACATTAAATATCTGCTTAATGTCAAGAAAAAGCATTTCTTTGTAACCGAACATGGTGAATGATTACAGAACTGAAAATAAAAAAACGTTTACAACACCTGTGAAAACACTAATGTCCTTACAACACTATTTAGCCTTTTTCAATGTTGGCTTTACATGGTTCCTAATGTATTGCTTTCAGTTTCATTCATGTTCCGGTCTGGGAACAGCAGAACTAAGTCTTCTTAAACACCACCTGTCTGCCAGCATGAGAGCCCCACCCCCCCGCCTCACTACTATCCCTCCCTTGGGCCAGAGTGAATACCACACCCTATTTGAGATCAGGCCGGGGTTAGGACTCTGTTCTTGTCACGTAAAGCACAAATCCAATCTTAAATAAGTCAATGTAAGATATGCAAATGGTACTCTTGAATCATCTGATGTTGAGAAATCATGTAGTGATTAATCTAGCATTTAACTAGATTGCCATAACTGTTCAGAGAAAAGATATATACATGTTAAACACCACTGCCTCCAAGTGACTGAATTGAGCAATAGCATCTCTGTGTGAAAACATGTTTGATTGAACTGAGCAAGTGAATACATACAACCCATCTAGGCAGATAGGTCATGTTTAACAGTGTATTTATAGACGAGAGGAAAGCATAGGTTCAGGTTCAGTCAATGAACAACTTTATTTTCTTGACATTAATAAAACAGATCAATAAAGCTTTCTAATACTCCTCTCCTTCCTCATCCTCATCTTCCAGGCTATCAGCTCCAACCTCCTCGTAATCTTTCTCCAGAGCGGCCATGTCCTCTCTGGCCTCAGAGAACTCTCCCTCCTCCATACCCTCACCCACATACCAGTGCACAAAGGCACGCTTAGCGTACATCAGATCAAACTTGTGGTCCAGCCGAGCCCAGGCCTCTGCAATAGCAGTGGTGTTGCTCAGCATGCACACAGCCCTCTGGACCTTGGCCAGGTCTCCACCAGGAACTACAGTGGGCGGCTGGTAGTTGATGCCCACCTTGAAACCAGTGGGGCACCAGTCCACAAACTGGATGGAGCGCTTGCTTTTGATGGTGGCAATGGCAGCGTTCACATCTTTGGGAACGACATCACCACGATACAAAAGGCAGCAGGCCATGTATTTACCGTGGCGTGGGTCGCATTTCACCAACTGATTGGCTGGCTCGAAGCAGGAATTAGTGATTTCTGCCACCGAGAGCTGCTCATGGTAAGCTTTCTCTGCAGAAATAACAGGGGCATAGGTGGCCAGAGGGAAGTGGATACGGGGGTAGGGCACCAAGTTGGTCTGGAACTCTGTCAGATCAACATTGAGGGCACCATCAAAACGAAGGGAGGCAGTGATGGAGGACACAATTTGACTCATTAACCTGTTCAGGTTTGTGTAAGAGGGACGCTCGATATCCAGCTTTTTACAGCAGATATCATAAATGGCCTCATTATCAACCATGAAGGCACAGTCAGAGTGCTCCAGGGTGGTGTGGGTGGTGAGGATGGCGTTGTAGGGCTCCACCACAGCGGTGGACACCTGGGGAGCTGGGTAGACGGAGAACTCC
Source organism: Trematomus bernacchii (assembly GCF_902827165.1). Classification (NCBI taxonomy): domain Eukaryota; kingdom Metazoa; phylum Chordata; class Actinopteri; order Perciformes; family Nototheniidae; genus Trematomus; species Trematomus bernacchii. Next base: position 74,865 of record NW_022987577.1, on the reverse strand, counting down.
AGTTTGGACTTCTTGCCGTAGTCGACGGACAGACGCTCCATCAGCAGGGAGGTGAAACCAGAGCCGGTGCCCCCTCCGAAGCTGTGGAACACCAGGAAACCCTGAAGACCGGTGCACTGGTCGGACTGAAAGAAAGAGAGAAAATAATGAAATAATATTAATAAACGTATTTATATAATACAAAGACAGCAGTGCCAAGGGTTCACAGCTAATGATAAAAAAGCGTATTAGTGCACAGCATGTAAACATATAGATTCAATGAAAACAGATCAGAGATAAGAGGGTGCCATACCATGGAGGGCTTTGAATGCGATCAGGAGGATCTTAAACTGAATTCTGCAGGGTGGAGGAAGCCGATGCAAGTGGGCCAGAATCAGGGAAATATGCTCACTTTGAAAGAGTGATACCAGATTGTTATGTCTTGTGTTTGTTTAAAACACTGTACAGCTCTACATTTTAAAACATATACTTCACATATTTATTATTAGTTATGACACTTAGCTTTTGCAATACTTATTTTTGCCATTCACCACAATATGATTGCATACTCCTTGTATGTGAAAACCTACTTAGCAATAAACTGATTCATTTCCATTTAATACTCTTCAGAAAAATGGACTTCTGTTCTAAATGTACTGACCAGCTTTCGGATTCTGTCCATCACCAGGTCGATGACCTCCTTGCCGATGGTGTAGTGTCCTCGGGCGTAGTTGTTGGCAGCATCCTCCTTGCCAGTGATCAGCTGCTCAGGGTGAAACAGCTGGCGGTAAGTCCCCTTGCGCACCTCATCTAAGGGTAATGAGCATTAGATTATTGAAGGTTTTGAATGACAGAGGGGGAAAAGGCATTTATGATACTTTTATCATTTATAATGAATGAGAATTTACCGATGACAGTGGGCTCCAGGTCAACAAACACTGCTCTGGGGACGTGCTTTCCAGCTCCAGTCTCCATGAAGAAGGTGCTTAATGAATCGTCCCCTCCTCCTCCTGAGATGTTCTGGTCACCAGGCTTCCTGCCGTCCGGCTGGATCCCATGTTCCAGGCAGTAAAGCTCCCAGCAGGAATTGCCAATCTGCACCCCAGCCTGACCAACGTGGATTGAGAGGCACTCGCGCTGTAAAAGGAAAAAAAGGTTGTTAAGAAACTATCATAAAAAAGGAAGCCTAGTTGGCTGATTCTTGTGCAAAAACAGTGTAACATACATACATTCTAGTGGCATATCATCACATGTGGGAGGACTGCTCTAGAGAAAAAGGCTATTTTAATAAGAACCAAACATCATATCATGATTTAAGTCACCTGACGCACACATTTGTCATCTGAACAGAAAGACAGTTATAATTCAAAACAAAAAGAGGCTAAATACTGTTTATACGTGTAAGACCGAAAGCACAATGACGCAGTTGTTGGCAGACAGGTGGCACGATTGGACGTGAATGTGGGCCAGTGTTAAGAGAGGAGACTATGCGTTTACATTTTCTGCAACTGCGTCACACGGATTGCGCCACTGCCACACCCCTTTAGGAGACTAGTGGCGTGGCAGGCCAGAACGTAAACACACATAATAATCATCTAATTCGACCTAAATAAAGTACAAATTTGAACACAAAGTCCTTATCTTGTTTTTCGTAATACAATAATTACTACAGGTTACGCCGGAAAAATGCATTTGCAAAGCACGTCAATAAATAAAATCCACTTGACCCAGTCTATGTAATGAAAGAATATATTTTGATGTAATCATTTCAGACGTAGCCTACGTTGTAAAAACGCCCTGGTTCACTGAAATTCGGAAAAAAATGTTTTATCTGTGTTCATATCATGTTTTAAATATGAAACCATTAAACCTGGCCACTAATGAGACAGGAAGTATATTTATTTCCAACAATTCGCGCCGATTGTAAATGCGTCACTTCAACATCTTGACTGTGCCGTCGAGTTACACTTAATTTACCAACACCACAGTTAAAACGACTTATTAATGACGAAGCTTGATTTAACAGCTTACACCGTAACATTTTTGTTTCACTATAAAAATGATGAGTCTTCTTTAAATAGTAAGCGGTTAAAAAACGTTAAGCTGGTTACGTTTTCGCATGATGACATACGTTCAGAGCGCTGCATTTGGTTAAACACACATCCTCTACGTGGAGAAAACCTGTACTATCGTACTCACCATTTTTCTGAAGATGTGAAGACAGAGGGCTTCGATAAAGAAGAGGAAAAGGCAAAGTTATCTCTCACGGCAGGGCCTGTATGAGTCCAGGGTAAGAAGTAACAGGTGTATTTTTCTAGGCGGGGCTATTTATCGCAATTGCTGCGGAATCTGATTGGATGAAAAGACAAGTGGGTCCACTTCTGATTGGTTGAATTCTTTAGAATTTTTTTTAAATAAACTTTATTGAGCACATGGAAAACAAGAACACTGGCTAACAAAATTCCTGTTCAAAGCGGAATCACCCCACCTAAGAACGTCAGTCCCATGGATGTACTGGGAAAACGTGGTTATTGCTGAACATTAATAAATAGTCGTCGTAGAATAATACAACACATGCATATTACTATACAAGAACGTTTAGCAAATAAGATAATAAGAAAAAAAGATTGGCATATTCCGACTTTTGACGTTCATATTTGAATTACGATAAATATATATATATATTTAAGCATGGGCGTAGGAAGCATCCTCAATGTGGGTGGGACAATTTGACAGGGGGTGTGGGCAGGGCCGGCCCTTGTCTTTTGGGGGCCCTAAGCGAGCTTTGGCTTGGGGGCCCCCCTCACTCTAGTGCGTTCTCACTTCACACAACATGGAACCAACTTTTGTCTTATGATGTTAGCATAAGCACACATATTGTATAAATAAGCATGTAAACACCTTGGACCTAACATCCTCTAGGGGGGTCCTCACCTCCTCTAGGGGGGTCCGGGGGCATGCTCCCCCGGGAAGATTTGTTTTAAATGTTGAAGTTAAATGCATAAATCTGGTGCACTTTGAGAGCAACATTAGGGACTATAGATCTATGGATACATCTCTCAACAATACCCATATGAAACAGAACTGTAAACAGATTTACTTTTTCTTTATGCATATTTTACAAATCACTCCCCTTTTAAACTGTATTTGTGTGTTACTATAGTATGAGTTGGAATTATTTCATACCTGTTATTCTCTTATTTTGTATAACTATAATGATCATATAAAAGTGTGCCTTGGAAATACTTGTTTACATAAATGATTACCAAACCGTTTGAGGTTCCTGTGGACTTGAACATTTCTCCAGTTATTTTAGTTTGTGCTGCTGTTGGGGACAGAGTTATTTCAAAACAAGGATTTTTTATTTGAAACCCCACTGCAGTCAGCATGTCGTTGTGTCCCTGAGACACTTCACCCCAAATTGCTCCTGTGGGGATTGTCCACAGTATTGAGTGTGTAAGTCGCTTTGGATAAAAGCGTCTAACAAGTGACATGTAATGTAATGTAATAACCAGCTTTGGGTACAAGTGTAGATATAGCATACTCATATTCGGAAGTCTTGGCCATGTATATAAATACACCATGATTGGTCTGAGAATTGCTGGAATGTCAAAGAGAAAAGCCAAACAAATTGCCAAATATTGCTCTGTTTCAGCTTTTATTGGCAGCTTAGCCGTGTGGAGAAGGAGATGCTATGTGTTCCCCTAAGTGTTCTGTGCTGCTGTGATTCCCTGTCTCATGTAATATCATTTGTGGAACCAAATAAAGTATTCAAATGTGTGTTTGTGTGTGTGTGTGTGTGTGTGTGTGTGTGTGTGTGTGTGTGTGTGTGTGTGTGTGTGTGTGTGTGTGTGTGTGTGTGTGTGTGTGTGTGTGTGTGTGTGTGTGTGTGTGTGTGTCCTCAGTGAAGTGTAGCTTCCAGCTGCAGCAGTCAGCTCAGTTCCTGTTCAGTCTGACTGAGGGAGGTTTTTGTACGACGCTTTTTCACTGTGTGAACACTTGCTGACTGTTGGGGTAATGCCAACTCTGACAGTAGTAAACTGCTGCATCATCAGTCTGGACTCCACTGATGGTCAGAGTGAAGTCAGAGTTTGATCCACTGCCTGTAAAACGGTCTGAAATCCCTGATTCTCGAGTGCTAGTAGTGTGAATGAGCAGTTTAGGAGTTCCTCCATCTCTCTGTTGGTACCAGGCTAAATATATCCCACCATGAACCTTCTGACTGGTCGTACATGTGATGGAGACGGAGCGTCCCGGAGCAGAGCTCACTGCTCCAGACTGAGTCACTGTGTACTGGCCTCTGGACTCTGAGGATACAGAGACAAAGACATAAAGCAGCGTCATGGTTTTGTCCGCTTCATTTCAGAGGGACGGATGTTCACAGAGGAGAGGAGTTTGATTCTCTGGACTTTACCTGTGAAGCAGCAGCAGAGGAGAGTCCAGATGAGGACGCAGATCAGAGTCATGTTCTTGATGAGGAGGATTTCTGTGTCTTCTGTTGTCATGAAGGACAGCTGTCAGTCATCCAGTGCTCAACTCTCAGGACTATAAAGTGTCCCAGAGCACTGGAGCATGGTGCTGCTGATGCAAAGTGTCTCTCTATGGAAATGCTCTGACTCCAACAGGGACCTGGATTACTCTGATGATGCTGTTTATCAATGGATCCATCTCTCTGTCAGAGGATTGATCAGGAATGGGTCAGCGCTCACTTGTATGAGGCTTTAAGTTCAATGGACACATTTTCTTGTAGTTCATTTTATTGAAAAGCTCAAATTCATAACTCCTAATAATCAATACCACCTAGGAAAAACAAAATGGAGATTTATTATTGATCCTGATGGAAAAGCAAACATGTATTTATGGAAATGAGGCACATTCAGAAGTATAACATGAATAGCTTTTATTAGACGTTCATTGTTTCATTTAAGTAATCAATTACTTTGATGTTTAAAAGTTGATAAAATCGTGAAACTAAACATATTTTGTGAACAATTCGTATTCAAAAGAAGAATCTTCATTAAAACTGAAGAGATAAGTAGATATTTGTTTTAAATGTTTAAAAGGTTCAATAGAGAAACAGTAGATACTTTTCCATAGTGTGTGAATCTGTTTCAAACATTTGAAGCAGTAATTATATCAAGTGGGTAAACTGTGGATGTGTTTGGTGAGTTTGTTTGTGTCAAAGTCAGAGAGCCGTGTCTCTCTACAGTGAGAGGTTTTTGTACGGCGGCTCAATGACTTTGTATCACTGTGGTACACGTTCGGTGGAGGAACCAGACTGGAGTTTGGAAGTAAGTCAAATGTTAATTCATAAGAGCAATTTCTCTTCTGTTGTACGTATTATTCAGCGTACGGAGAAATAGTTACCTCTCCATGTCATTGTATACATACTTATCAAATATTCTGAACTAATGGCGCGTTTCCACTACAGCCCGCAGCCCGGTTTAAGAGGGCTGTGACGTCAGCGGCCCGTTTGTGGTTGCGTTTCCACTTGGCCTAGTACCGGCCGGCGGGTCCTAATTCACAGTTTTTCTGGCCTCATAAAATCGTGGGGCCAGGGCCAAAGACAACCGGGCTGAGTTTGTGACGTCAACGCTCTCGGCTGCTGATTGGTCGGAGAGAATCGTCAAAATCTGCGCGCGAGATAATCCATTTTTACAAACAGCATTTTTGTTAACAGAGGAGCTACAACAATGGCAAATAAAAGCACACCATGGTCGGTCGAGGAAGTGACGACGTCCATTATATTGCAGATGATAAGGTCCAGCGGGTGCTCGACGGGACAACTCGCAATATCAAAGTCTTTCAGGAGGTCTCTACACAGACACTGGCGTTACTGGAGTCTGCATGGTACGTTTTTGCTAACGCTCTGTTATTTGCTTGAAAGCTTTGTGTCCCTGCTTTGTGTCCCTATCTGTTCTAAAGCTCACTTCTAACAAATAAGTCTATTTTATCCTTACATTTATGTTCGACAACCCATGCTCTTATGGAGCCCCGAAGGCTAGCTAGGCAGATAGCATTAGCGAGAGCTATTGTTTGCTAACACCATATGTGCCATTGTTTACGTTCAGTTTGTCTTTTCTATAGTTGTTGTTGCTATTTATAGTATTGTGCTGCAGTAGTTTGTGGAATTTACAAGTCATGTTTCTGTTCTAGATGATTACATTGGGACTAGCGAGGAGGAACAGTTCCGAACAACGTCCTCTGCATCAACAGCACAAACCGAGGAGGAGACGATCTGGCCCTGCAGGAACGGCAACTGGCCCAGCAGAATCAATGCCATGTCTTATCTTATTGCTTGTTGATAAATAATTGCACCCACCAGCGATCACACAGAAAGATGGCATCATCTAGGCGTCCCTCTGCAGTCAGAAATATCATAAACACCATCGTCCACAAAGCACTGTACAGGGGTTTATGGATTTAAGAGAATACTTATCACAGTGAAACCTTTATCATCTGTTGCAATTAAAGCAAATAAGAGAATAAATACTTGGTTAAATAATACATTTTAACTCTTTAGCAGGACAACTCTGCATACTGTTTGAAATTGAGTTTGCTAGCTTGAGGTCCTCCTCTAAAACATAACATTACATAATGGTATTAAGAATACATGATAAATACATGTAGTAAAAATTACTCAATTGTAATACCCTCGTTGTGCTAGACTCAAACACATTGCTTATATATTTCAAAGAGAAGAGAACAAAAGAAAACACCTATACAAAGAGAGCGGTGCACAGCGCTTAATATTTACTTGCACTATATTTCTGTTGATCTGGGTTATTGTGTTGCACTGTTGGAGGAGCCTGTGACCTAAGATGTTCATTGTCATAACTACACTAGCTATGTTCGTATGACAAAATAAAAAACCTTGAACCTTGAGGCTGTGTCTTTTAGACAAACCATCATAATCATATAATTTTATGCTGTGGATACTTTAGCCTCCATCCATGTTAACAATTTTTTACACTTGCATTTATGAATATAGTTCTGTTGTGTTTTACACTTTTGTATTTATGTTTATAGTTTGCTTTGATATTTGCTTAATTTATTAGATTATTATTATTATGGGGGCAGTACTGGTGCTTGAAATTCAAATATTTACTAAATAGTCAATTCTGATAACATTTTTTTGGTTTAAATAATTTGACAAACACATGTATGTGAAAAAGAAAAGATGTATTTATGTTCAATACAATACAATGAATATTTAGGTATTACGTTATACATTCTAGGTATTCAGGTAGCGCTTCAGACCCTCTCGTATGTCCCTACCCTCCTCTGCACCGTGTGCCACTGCTACCCCTGGTAGACGTAGGTTTTCCTCAGGCATCCTGAAGTTCTCCACCCACTGAGTGTGTGAAAGATGGAACAATCACATTCCACCACTCGGTAGCTCGGTCGGTAACTTCTGAAATACACAAACAAAAGCATACATATTTTAATACGTAAAAGTGGTAGCTACAATTAATTAAATACTTGAAATACTTTGGTTGTATAGGGAGCGTGAGCCTAAACACATTGCTAGTTAGCGAACGTTAGCTTACCAAGTAGCATTGTAGTTAGTAGTGATTCGAGTCGTCCTGTAGTCTCTGCGGCGTAGGAGGACTGCCCGAACTCTCGCGTCAGCTTCTTCTATACCTCGTCTTGCTATAAGTCGCCTCTTTCGAAACAACTCTTGTCTATTTCTTGTGATAATAAACCACACAGCAAAAAACAAGCAAACGATCGCTTTCACATCTTCACATCCTCCATTGTTGTGTCGCATTGAAGATGACGTCACGGCAGTTTTAAGCAGCGTCGCTCCGCCTACACTGCGTTACTATAGATACTACCCCAGTTCCTAAACTGTAATGGAAACGCGCCATAAAGTGAGCTGGTCCTAACGAGGCCAATCGCGGCCCAGCCATACCGAGCGGGGCCGAGCGAGGCCGTGTAGTGGAAACGCGCCATAAGAGGCTAACTTTACTCCAGCAAAAGACCTTTAAATGTTTTTATGGAACTTTGAACACAGAATAATTCATTATTTCCACCTTTAATGGTGAAGTAGCTTCTCGAGGGCTGGTAGGTTTAGTTCAGTGAGTCAAAGTCAGAGAGCCGTGTCTCTCTACAGTGAGAGCTTTTTGTACGGCGGCTCAATGACTTTGTATCACTGTGGTGGACTTTTGGTGGAGGAACCAGACTGGATGTTGGAAGTAAGTTTCTGCACAAAAACTAAATATGATGTTAAGAGACGTTTTAAATTCTGTGTTAGAGTGTTTGAGAGATAGATTTATATTATTTTAATTGTAATGTTTAGATAGTATTAGTATTCATGTCTTTATTTCTCTTCATCATTGAGACCAAGTCAGAGCAGCTTTTCTTGAAATGTCTTTATTCCCAACATGCTGTCATTTAAACAGCTTCAAATGTGAAATGATGAAACTGATCATTTTTCATTAACTTATTTTGAACTGTCTATCTCGGTTCTCCTCTCTGTTCTCAAATAAATTACAGACGCAGTTTTTAAATACAGATGAACGGAGTAAAGATAACGATGGATATTAAAAAATGTGTTGAATTCTTTCAGACATTATTTTAAAGTTTGTAAAACTGGGTAGTGATTGAGATTCACATTAAGCACAGCTGATTGCTCTGTTTCCTGTATTTGTTCATTTATCCACTAAATAATTTAATAATGTTTGAAGAGTTCAAGTTTTGGATGATTTTGATAACTACTACTTAAAATATGTCCTAATGTTGTACTTCTATTGTAGTCTGACATATTTCAGGTGACTCTGTAGGAAGTGTCTCTGTGCTGATTTGCATGAGAGGCTTCTTAAAGGGAAGTGAAACAATGTGTGAGTGAGAGACTGATGGAGCAGAACCAACATCTGACAGAAACTCCTTAAAGGACAAGCGCTCTCACAGTAAAGGTGTCCCAGTGTCTGCTGGTTGATTGACAGCTGTGTGCTCCCTGTCCTCTAATCTGATTGGTGTCTCCTAGGTGATGTCCGTCCCACCCTGACGGTGCTGCCCCCCTCCACAGAAGAGCTGCAGCAGGGGAAGGCCACGCTCATGTGCCTGGCCAACAAGGGCTTCCCCTCAGACTGGAGTCTGGCCTGGAAGGTGGACGGCAGCAGCAGCAGCAGCAGCTGGGAGGAGAGCAGGAGCCCCGGGGTGCTGGAGAAGGACGCCCACTACAGCTGGAGCAGCACCCTGAGGTTCTCTGCAGACCAGTGGAGGAAGGTGGGCTCTGTGACCTGTGAAGCCACCCAGGGCTCCCAGACTGCGCTCTCAGAGACACTGAGGAGAGACCAGTGTTCCCAGTCCTGAGCTGACTCACTGGGACTCTGCTTTCTCTCTCACACTGCTCTCAGTCTGCTCTCTGGCTCTCAGGACATGTTTCAACATCAACCTGTTTCTGCTTGTGTCGATGGTTTCAACATTTTAAAACAATAAAGATGAATGTGTGTATTATAAAATGTGTTTTGATTCCCTTTCTCTGAGATATTATATATAAAAGGAACCTTATTCACATTCATTCACAAAAGTCACAACATTAACAAGTCAATATTTCACATATTACTTTTTAATGATATTAAGGGTTTGGATATACTTCTGGATTCCTCCTAGTTTTATTTTTGTTAATCAAGATTGATACCAATAACCAATAACAATAGTATCAACATTTCAATGGTAAACCACACAGCTCTCTTATCACTGATGTTAAAGTAAATGTTCATTTGTTATCAAACTTTACCTTGAATATATTTTGCATCACAAATGGACCCTCACGTGTAATGATAACATGTCATTCTTTAAGTCAGGTCACAAACTAATGGTCCCTGTTTAGAGATCCCCTCCATCATCATGTAGTGGCACTCATCCACCACCTGAGGGTGCTGCAGAACCAAATATGTCACACAGAGAATTTCATTTGTGAGTTGATGAAGAAAAGAACATTTAAACCTGGAGATGATCTTTGACCTCCGTGAGAGCAGAATAATTCATACTTGATCAATAGTTTTAGTCGAAGGTTTGGGCAAAGCTTGACTCTTGGAGAATTGTGTCAGTACTGGTAGATGGAGGCAGACTTAATGCATCTGCAACTGAACACTAAGTCTGTTCTTTCTGGGACAAAGCTTGCAGAAAATAGATTTAAAGTTTTGGATATGGACAAAAATGTTGATTTTATCCTAAATGACTTTAGCCATTAAAAAGCAGTACATTTAAAAATGTCACGTTTGGAAGCAGAGCAGAGTGGATGTTTGAATTAGTTTGTGGTTGTTCAAAGCATATAAATACATCTCGTGTTAACCAACAGTCATGTTTTTAATCATCTCTATCATCGATGCTAACTCAGAGCTGCTTTACTACTTCAATGAGGATTATTTAAAAAAGATAATGTGCAACATTTCTAAAATGCGTCATATATTGTCCCAAATGTTTCAAATCTGGATGTAATTGAAATACAGATGAAGCAATAGATTGCTGACAGCTCACTGCCTGTATGTGTTCATGTATCCACTAAGTAGTACTTTCATTTAAAATATGAATTGTTTTGGAAGATTTTGATAACATAGTGGAAATGTGTCTTTTGATGGTCTGACATATTTCAGGTGACTCTGTAGGAAGTGTGTCTGTGCTGATTTGCATGAGAGGCTTCTTAAAGGGAAGTGAAACAATGTGTGAGTGAGAGACTGATGGAGCAGAACCAACATCTGACAGAAACTCCTCAAAGGCTGCAGAGGTTCAACATGGACTCCAGGAGACTCTGCAACTTCTACACCATAGAGAGCATCCTGACCTTCGACAGGTGCACCATAGAGAGGATCCTGACCTTCTACAGGTGCACCATAGAGAGGGTCCTGACCTTCTACAGGTGCACCATAGAGAGTATCCTGACCTTCTACAGGTGCACCATAGAGAGGGTCCTGACCTTCTACAGGTGCACCATAGAGAGGGTCCTGACCTTCTACAGGTGCACCATAGAGAGCATCCTGACCTCCTACAGGTGCACCATAGAGAGCATCCTGACCTCCTACAGGTGCTCCATAGAGAGTATCCTGACCTCCTACAGGTGCTCCATAGAGAGGATCCTGACCTTCTACAGGTGCACCATAGAGAGTATCCTGACCTTCTACAGGTGCACCATAGAGAGGATCCTGACCTTCTACAGGTGCACCATAGAGAGGGTCCTGACCTTCTACAGGTGCACCATAGAGAGCATCCTGACCTCCTACAGGTGCACCATAGAGAGCATCCTGACCTCCTACAGGTGCTCCATAGAGAGTATCCTGACCTCCTACAGGTGCTCCATAGAGAGGATCCTGACCTTCTACAGGAGCTCCATATATTTTTGTTTTTTGGGTGATGGGAGACACATCTATGGATTCAGAATTTCAATAGCTTACCATTAAATGACGAATATACCTTTCTGTCTGTTTTACAAATCAGATATTAATGTGTAGAAGTAAAACATGAGAAATAGTATAGCAATATGCTGTAAAATTATGTGAAAACATGAATAAAACTACACATCTTCAGATGTTATACATACATAGTGTCCTACACTAATAATAAAAAGTTAGTATGGCTGTGTGTGCCTTGTGTGCACCGCTTAGTGGTTAAAGCACGTTATTGAATTATTGTTTTAATATGTTATATTTGATGAAAAAAATATTAAGAGTACATACTTTCATAGGGGGAAAGTAGAAGGTCAATGATAGAAATATAGAATATAGAAAATCAAGAAGATACTGTAAGTGATCTCTAGAATAAAACAGTTTAGTGCCGGATGTAAGATATTAATATGAGGATGTGCACAACAGAAAAACGAATTAACCTTTATTTAAATAATGCTTTAGGTTAAGGTCTTCTTTTAAATAAGAAAACATCTTTGGGGGTATCTACAGATAAATATGAAGACTGACAAAGTACTTAACGTCTAATATATTGCTTTCCTGCAATGTTAACTATGTTGAAGCACTTATTTTAACTGATATTATACACATTAATTATACTCTTATGTATGTAGATAGTATAAGACATGTGCAGAATTTGAGTTTAATGGTGGAGGTACACACATATTGATAGATGTCTTGTAATGCACTGTTGAGGAACCTGCGACCCAAGTTTTTCATTCATTGCATAACTACACCGTAGTTGTGTATATGATATGTCAATAAACCTTCGAAAATCTTGAAATCTTGAAAGGGATGTACAAAATAGCCATTATATACAGTTTTTAATTAACTATTAGGAGAGAATAACGAGTAATGAATATACTTTATAGGGATCTGCAGATAAATGTTTAGTCTTCTCAAGCACCAACTATCTAATATCTCTCCTGATTGTTGGCACTTGACAATCACCTTACCCTGAATTTTACTCAGGTGTAACTAAAATCTGATTTAAGGGTTGTTTATATTTCACATCATTAATCAGAATCTGCAAAGTAACTAAAATAAATGTAGTGGAGTAAAAATACCAGGTTAACCTTAAAGAAAGCCTTCAGGATTATAAAAGACCCCCATCACCCCAGCCACAAACTGTTCTGTCTGCTGCCGTGTGGCAGGCGGTACCGCAGCATCGGTAGGACACGTTCGATTCCTGTTTTGAACAGTGTGCCGTCGATGGGTTTCATTCCATTTCAAACTGCTGTTTGACGCTCGGTGTAAACTTCGCGCACTGCCACTCCAACATCCAATCACAGAGCTTGAAGACTAATCACGGGGTTTGTCAAGCAAAGCACATGGTGTAGTCCCAAACTATAGCTGAGGATTCTGGGTAGTGTAGTGTCTTCTGCCATCCTAAACTCCGAAAAAATATTTGTTTCTCCGAATCGAAGGGGGAAAATACAAAAGTATTGTACACAATTCAAACCAATCAATGTTGTGTAATTAACAAGGATAATCTGGTGTTTTTGAGTTGATGAGTAGTGCAGATATCACTATAAAATCAATCGACAGTAAAGAGAATACTTACTTCCGGGTGTAAAATCCTCCGTTATCCAATGGGAATGGACGCTCACATTGCCTTTGAGACTGTGTTGAAATTACAGCCTCGCCTACTGATTTTAATTTAACCATATGTCGAGCCCGATCGTCGATTTCAAATGTGTGCTCCAAAATGATATTTATAAATGACTATTATCATTAGACAATAAGACAATAAATGGCAAAGATATGTAGAAAATAACCGTATTTGAGATACGTTCATAACAAACGTAATGTGGGAGAAAATACGTTTCTAGCTAAACGTAATTGAGAATGCTGTTTAGTTCTGTGGGAACGTAATTTTTAGGAGACAGGGTTGTGTACCGTGAACGTTCCCCCTGATCTGGTTCTTCTTGTCAAGGTTCTTGCCCATGTTTCTTGTCTGTGTTTGTTACCTGTCGATTTGCTCCTTGTTTTTTCTGTTTGTCCCTTGTTTTTTTTTTCCTTTTTTAAGCTGGATTTTGGAACCAGCTATAATTGTATTAAAGGTCACCTATTATGCAAAATCTTCTTCTTCCTGTCTCTTCTACATCAACATGTGTCCCCTCTTCTTCATGTCTCTTCTACATCAACATGTGTCCCCTCTTCTTCATGTCTCTTCTACATCAACATGTGTGCCCTCTTCTTCATGTCTCTTCTACATCAACATGTGTCCCCTCTTCTTCATGTCTCTTCTACATCAACATGTGTCCCCTCTTCTTCATGTCTCTTCTACATCAACATGTGTCCCCTCTTCTTCATGTCTCTTCTACATCAACATGTGTCCCCTCTTCTTCATGTCTCTTCTACATCAACATGTGTCCCCTCTTCTTCATGTCTCTTCTTCATCAACATGTGTCCCCTCTGTGTAAAGAGACTCTAAAAGTTTCAGGAACAAAGATTCTCTCTCTTTTTGTCCTGATCCATTTCTATAAAAACCTGTCTGAAAATGAACTGATCAGATTGTGGCCACTTTATGATGTCATAACGATTTTAACCATTAGCCAATCACCAACCAAGGCTCCTCCTAGAGCACCATTGAGTTCTTTGTAACCAAATCTCTCTCAGAGGGGCGTGGGGAGGGGCTCCTTATTTTCATCTAAAGTAACAGACAGAGAATCAGCACTTTGGAAACAGGGCTGAAACAGAGGGGATTCTGGGATGCTGCAATGATTTGTTTGGTATTACGAGCCAACACCCCCCCCCCCCTCCGCGGATCTGAAATTACGAAAGTGAAATGATGGAGCTATTAATAATCATTTCAATTTTTATAGCGCCTTTCAAGAAACCCAAGGACGCTTTACAATGGGAAACAAAACAACAAAATAATAATCACACAGATACACAGGTTGAAAAAGAACAGGTTGAAAAAGAACAGGTTGCTGGGTATTACATTTTACCTGAGGCCAAAGGCCTGAGTGAACAGATGGTGTTTGAGTTGTTTTTTGAAAGTGTCGGCATTCCTGATATCAGAGGGGAGAGAACTCCAGAGGGTGGGGGCTGCGACACTGAAGGCTCTGTTTCCAAAGAATTTCAGCTTGGAGCGCTGGATGGAGAGCCGGTGTGTGTGTTTATTTCATAAACTGTTTGTGGCGTAGGCTGTGGCTGCCGCTGCAATGGGACTTTGTTTCTACACCTGTGTTTGCGACCATGTGTTTTTATTCTGCTGTTTAAGTGGGAGTGTGTCCTTATTCATGTAGCCTCATGCTTAGTGTACTCTGGTTGATTCTACTCACTCCTCTCAGGAATGCATATTTTGATCATTTATGAACAGTTGTAGGCCCCAGGCCTTCACAAAATGAACAGATCTAAAGAAAATATATACACATGGTTCCATTGCCAGTTATCAGCACCTCATCACAACCCTGGGTGTGCATTAAAATGTAAGGGTTTTATATATAAGTACCTTTACTTTTGCTTGTAGATGCGACACTCTTTGATTTAAGTTGTGAAGAGTTTCATCTCCACTTTCAGATATGTGTTTTGCTATTTCAAATAAAGGGCAGTACAATTAAACCTGGAGCAGACTGAGAAGACTTGGCTTGTTATTGTATGTAATAATGGTTTACTTATACACATGCAAATATGTAAATACATTAGTACTGGCCCTCCCCCCCCCCCTCCCCCCACCTTTATACAGGTTCCTTTAGTAGTGACCATATAGAAGGAAAACAGCACTGAAGTAATGTATGCATTTAACATTAACATTACAAAAAGGCAATTCAATTGGTAATAGTAAGTTGCTCAAAACATGAAATAACATCGACTTGGTGTTGGCTTTTGTGAAAAGAACATATCGTATTCTGAGGCCGTTATAACCTTACGGGGAGAACTTCATCCTTCACTTCTCTAAAAACTTGAATGTGTACAAAACAAACTGACATTACATAAGAAAAAATGATTATTCTAGGAAAGCATGTCAGTCCTTGTCAGCGTGGTCAAATATTTTACCCTGAGGCATAACTGTACGCTTGCAAACTGTGCATCAGTGAGCAGACACACCTTAAAGAAAAACGCAATCATGTGACAGGTGCAGTTGTGATAGTCAACAGGGGGTGGGGGCTTGACAAAGGTGTGTCTCTGATAGAAGAGATTTAAGGCTTGTGGCTTCGTCCTCAGTGTGATTCCCGTGAACAGCTGCTGTCGGCTCAACTTGGCTGCAGTCATGGCTCGCCTCTCCTTCTCAGAAGTGGGCCTGCTGCTCCTGTTAGTGCTGGCTTTGGTGAGTATTCAATCTACTCTATCAAGTGACTTTAACATCGACACACTGGGGCATGCTGCAGGGCAGGGGTTTATTTTTTAAGTGGTCTAATTTGCAATTATTTAAAATGCAATTACTGATAATAATGGGTTTAATTTATAAAGCACTTAATATTTGACTTAAAATCCCGAAGTGCTACAAGCAGTGAGCATGAACAGTTTAAAAATAGTACACAACACGGTAGAATGAATAAAAAGCAATAAAAAACAATAAAAATAAAAATAAAATAAAATAAAAGGGTGGTAATAAATAAAAGGTCTAGGGAAAGGCTCTATTGAAAAGATGGGGTTTGAGGCCTTTTTTAAAAGCTGTCTGTCGGGTGAGGAGTTCCTTGAGGTAGGGAGGGGCAGTTCCATGGATACACTTGGGTGAGGACGGAGACCTTGAATTCGATCCTCAGTTCCCCGGGGAGCCAGTGTAGTGCTTTACTAATGATTCCAAAGCACACTTAGAAAACATATGATTCATGCTTACACTGTTATTGTTATTACTATATTAAGCAGCATGCTCGTGTTATTAAGCAGCATGCTCGTGTTATTAAGCAGCATGCTCGTGTTATTAAGCAGCATGCTCGTGTTATTAAGCAGCATGCTCGTGTTATTAAGCAGCATGCTCGTGTTATTAAGCAGCATGCTCGTGTACAGTATGCCAGGTTTTGACCGACAAACATTGATCATGATTTGACAGACAATAGTAAACATAAAAAGGAATGTTTTTTTTACCCTATTTTGGCATTTCATAATATGTGTGATGTCATGAAGATGACACATGAGGGTACATGGTGTTCCCAGCCCTCCATATAGTTGTGTCTAACACAATGGACACAAATGAATCAAAGAAAAGCAAACCAAAAAAAGATGTTTGTGTAGGCTGGCTTCAGTTCATGGGTGGTTCTATTGTAGGGGTAACACTGACCTTGGACCCCTCTTAAGAAGTACAATATAAGAGAAGCAGAAGTTTCAGGTGTGGGCCATCATTCATTATACTTTTAGAATTTGCTGCGGGCCAATTCAAAATGGACTCCGGGCCGTAGTTTGGACACCCCTGCCTTATAATGTTGACATCTTGAACACTGTCTTCGTCTCTGTTTACCCGCATTTAATGTGCCACTGTCATAAATAAATGACCCCACCACTGCCCCCCCTCCCCAGTAAAATTGGTCCACTGCTTCAGTTGTGTTACGTGTGCTTTGAATACCATGTTCGTCAGTATTACCTTTATGTGCATGTTGTGTTTAAAGTTGAATTCATTCTAACGTTGATGGATGTCTTTGTCACTTTGTCTTGTAACATGATGTCACTTGTTCGTTACCACCTGGAAATGTTGGCATGGCTGTTTTTTGACACACTAAATCAGAAGTTGATTTGTATTTTGTTTGTCAGGAAAAATGTTTGACATAACATGAGAGCTCCAATAACCCACACAAACACTCACAACCAAAAACACACACTTTATTTATCTATAGGGCGCCATTTGTACATAAAACCAACACATGAACATCGAAGGGCACAGCACAGTAAAAGATGGAAGAAAGAATTATATATATTCGATTAAGAATAAGAGGATAAAGGGAGTCCATTGGAGCTTTGAACACAACTTAAAATAACTTGAAATCTGGTGCTTTCTTTGTGGCCTTGCTCTGTAGACATGCCGCTGCAAATCTAAATGATTTATTGCTTTTTTTCTTGAGTAAAAAAATGTATGAACATTCCACTAAACCAGCCTGCTAGTAACAAAGACAGGTATAATTATCTCAATATCTCTTTCAGAGAGAATTGGTTGAACTGTAGCAAATACAATTTCTAAGCTGGTATAAATGTGGCATTAATGTTGTGTTGATTCAAAATTCCGATCTGGATCTAGAGGCATGCTTAGACTCTTTGTTTGGGGCTTGGCCACGGACTTTTAGTTATTCAACTCGTCTCTGTTTCTCTCTCATTTTTTTTAACCTTTCTCTGAATTACAGCAGATGTTTTTATTTGCTTAATGTGCATTGAACCAGTTTATTGATAGGGTTGATATCATTTGGTCTTAGGGAGATGAACAGTTGTGTATTCTCAGCATAGCTATAGAAATAATTGTGTGTTCTCTGATGATATTTTCCAGTGCGACATATAGAAAGTGAACTGAACACAGGAGCCACTGCCTCAAAACCCTGATTTCCTTTTCCCACACATTCATGCTGTGGCTGATCAACTATATTGATCTGTGCTGTAGTCATTAAAGCCCTCACATCACCTTTGTTCTTAATAATTAGCTCCCAATAGTGGTTCATGTTTAAATTCAAGCTTCTTAAATGTAGTTGGTGCTATAGCGTTGAAATATATATATATTTTAGCAGCTTTTTATTGGAGCTCTTGTCTAAATTCTAAAGAGGAAGGAAGGATCACTCATAAGACTAAAGTCATATATAATCATACTGCCCTTGTTTCACACCTTGATTTTGCTGACTGTGTGATGAGTTTGACAATGTTATTTCATATTTGTATATTGGCAGAAAATTAAACATTCAAAAGCAAATTAAATAGTTATGTGTGGTTTCCTTTCAGGTGCTCAGTGCCGAGTCAGGACGGAGAAGGAAAAAGACCCTGAGGAGGAAGAAGAGGGAGTGGATCATTCCTCCTACCAAGCTCATGGAAAACACTGACTACCGACACAAGAAATTCATTGCCAAGGTTTGATCCAAATATTATTTCACACAATTTGCATACACAGTCATTATAATGTGTAGACTGGATGAGCTTCAATGTTAAAAAAGTAAATAAAAAAACTTGTTTCTGTCACCACTTTGCCTGCAGTGAGCCAACCTGTTTAAACTGGTTTCAGTCCTCAGCTATGCTGCTATGCTATAGGGTAGGGAACATAGTGTACCAGTAACAGAAGCCACGCCTGCATTGGTCATTTATGAGTACAAATATGGGTGTACCCCAAGCAAACCTGTTATTAACTTTTATTTGTGCAGAGTGATAAATATGTATTGCTATAAATTAGTGCTTGGCAACGATTACCATTTTTAATCGTGATTAATCGAATGATTTTCTTCGATTAATGCGCAAAATTCAATAATGAATTCAAAACCAGTGTATTGCGCACTTTTATTTTAAAAGCACTGCTATAACAAAAGTGCAATAGCATTTGGTTTGCAAACACTTTAAACAGTATGTAAACACAGTAGCAGTTAAAAATATTTCTTGTAAATCTCTACTTCAACATGAATTAATGTAATCAAATCAAATATAAAACCAAAGCTATGTGCCACTTAACATTTTATCTAGTTAAAGAAAAACAAGTTACCCTCAGAGTCCAGTGAGAAGAAAATTAAACTTTGCAGTGGTTACAAATGACTCTGGTTCTATCAACTCCGACGTCTGGAAGAGATGTCCAATGTCCATGTTTCTGTCCTGCCACTTTTCTTCTGTTTCGGTCATGTGAGCGCTGCAGCAGTCTTAGGCCCGCCCCAAATGCTCTCATTGGTTGAGACACGTAATGACGCCCATCCTAAGCCAATAGAGTGGCGAAGTCACGCCCATCTACTTCCGGTCCATGGGACCTTATTTCGGAAAAATTATGCATTGAAGTCAATGGAGAGAGAAAACGTATCTTTCGATCCCGTTTGAATTGTGCCATGAATTACACATATGATGTTTGTCAATCTTAAAAAATCATTTCCATGTCAAAAAAGTCACAGTTTGTCGTAAAACTGTTGAAATATAAGACTATGAAAAATACGCAACTAGAAAGACTACAAATCCCAGAGTCGCGTAAGTGATGTCACAATTGTTTTCCTCCACTAATGGCGCATTTCCACTACACGGCCTCGCTCAGCCTCGCTCGGTATGGCTAGGCCTCGTTAGGACTGGCTCACTTTATGGCGCATTTCCATTACAGTTTAGGAACTGGGGTAGTATCTATAGTAACGCAGTGTAGGCGGAGCCGTGACGTCATCTTCAATGAGAACCCCAGAAAAACAACACAGCCGTTAGCTGTTAGCACTCAGAGCTCACAGCTCCTCATATATGTTCAGAAACTAGACAAAAGTTAAACAAGTACAAACCACAGACTGCCTGTGTCATGGTGAATACAGTCGCTGCTTTATTTATGTCTGTATAGGCCGTTGTTGTGAGTGTGGACGGTCGGAGCATATACTGCGTTAGCTTAGCCAATCTCCATTTAGACAACACGCATTTTAAAAGGTTTTTCGCCTGCCGTCTGTCTGCAGACTTGACAAAGCATTAATTCATGGTTTTTACTAACCGGTATCAGTATGTTGTTACTTCGGCATCATTTTGAAACGTGTATTACAATTAAATCACGGTCAAATATGTCCATCTTGTTGTAGTTGTAGCCCCCTTGCCAGCGATTCTCTCTCTAGTTTAGCATACTCAGCCCGACTCAGCCTCGTTGTCTCTGGCCCTAGACCCACGATTTTATGAGGCCAGAAAAACTGTGAATTAGGACCCGCCGGCCGGTACTAGGCCAAGTGGAAACGCAACTAAAAACGGGCCGCTGACATCACAGCCCTCTTAAACCGTGCTCCGCGCTGTAGTGGAAACGCGCCATTAGAGATAGCTTAGTGGAGCGCCATATAGATATAATCTATCTATATGGTGCTGGCTAAGATAAGATAACTTTAACAAGATGCCTGTGTGCTTAGTACCAGGTTGTTATCATACCAGCAATGGGTCTTGCTCGTTCTTTCGCTTCCCGTCTGATGAAAGGACCAGGAGTGTCTGGATCAAGCTAGCTAGTAGCTAGCACGTTAGTTAGCATTACAGCCTTGTCATCTTTATTAGCCTTAACATGAAGTAACATTAAGTAACCCAAAATGTTAAACAGTAAGAGTAGTAGTCATTTTTCGTGAACCCTTTGAAGAGTACTGTCACACCGGTGTGATCATTCTATAATACACAATTTAAGCCCGGGGGAGAAATGCTAACGCTAACGCCACATTAGCATCGGCGATCTTTTGCATTTCATGCTATCTGCACAAATGGTTGACATTAAACATTAAACATTAAAAAGACCAGGCAGTTCAGAGAGAATCAAAGGAAGACAGGCAGGCAGGCAGCTTTGCATGACATTCATAGTGAGGGTAGTCAATCCTTTTTTTGACAAGACAGCAGTGACGGCCATCTTGGTGACGTGTGTTTTTGTGCGAGACCGGAGATGTAGTTCATTGAGCGTTTCACACAAACAAATGTGTTATTTCACAGTTTTACGACATTTTTTTTTTTTTTCTGATTTGCAAAATTATCTTTTAAAGGTGGGCTCGAGATCGCTAGAATTTGAAAATACACAACCGGAGAAAATCTGCCACTTCCTTACAGAGCCCCTCCTCCAACACACACGAACGCGCACATGACCAATGAGAGCACGAGATAAGTTTGTGCACAGATGGAAGGCTGACAGGCAGGTAGGCCATCCAGTTATTTTAGCCGGGCCGGCTAAAATTATTGGTCGTGCTTTTTACAGTACTACGGCTTCCACAGATGACATTTTTTTATGGATTTTTTGTCAAAGCACTTCAGATATTCATTGCTATCGGGATGTTAAGAGCATTCCATGGAATATAACAAAAAGTGTATCTCGAGCCGGTTTCTCAAACTTACCTACCCCACCTTCAAATTGACAAACATCATATGTGTAATTCGTGGCACAATTCAAACGGGATCGAAAGATAATCTTTCTCTCTCCATTGACTTCAATACATAATTTCTCCGAAATAAGGTCCCATGGAGGTCCACCGGAAGGGGAGGGACTTCGCCACTCTATACTGATCAACATCCCACCCCTCCTGTTTGTCTGTATGTGTATTCAGAGCCAGTGAGCAACAGAATTTTAAAATAATAATATTAATTAAAAAAACTTTAATGATCAGCCTTAATTAATTAATTTGTAACTGTCAAAAACCAAAGTGGCTTAGGTTGAATGTCCTGCAACACTAATAGTGGACTGAACTTTGAGGTTTTGTTACAGTTTCAATCAACTCACTTTGTATTACTGTAGTTACATTACACTGGATATGGATGTTATCGTCCTGAATAAAATATTGAAAGATTCTTAATAGAACTCTGGTTTGAAAGCTTGGGTTGGCGTCTCCTTCATAGGTGCTATTGGTTCAACAATAGCCAAAACAAGCGTTTGAATTGAACATTTAAATAGCAATTATTATAACATTGTTAAAGAAGCCCTATTATGCAAATGTGAAGGTTCATTTTTGTATTTTGTTCCTCTATTGTGACATGACAAAAGGTCTTTATTTATTCTAATGGAGGCGTTTCAGGCAGATGGGGACATTTGGGGGAGAGAAACTCCCTCTAGAGGGAACTTCGGGATGTTAGCCTATGTAGACCATTTACCAGAGGTGGGGGACTCGAGTCACATGACTTGACTCGAGTCAGACTCGAGTCGCATATTTTTGGACTTGAGACTTGCCACCACAGTGACTTGGGACTTGCTTGAGACTTGTAGGTTAAGACTTGAGACTTGCTCATGACTTGCACATGTAGGACTTACTCCCACCTCTGCCATTCACAAAAACCTATATAACACACTACAGGAGAGGAAAACCTGAATAGCAAGTCCATGATTCCTCTGTTTGTGTTTTGTTGTCAGATACGCTCTGATAAAAACTTAGGTGAGTCGGTGGATTATTTTCTCACTGGACAAGGAGCTGACAAGGAACCCATCAATCTCTTTGTAGTGGACCGAAATACTGGGTTTGTACGCATCACTGAATTACTGGACCGGGAGAAACACCAATTCTACAATGTAAGTCTTTCTTTAAAGTTCTACTGTCCTGAAACCTGACGAAGACTGGTGGGAGAATAAAGCTCACGTTCCTTCAGTCACAGAGCTTTACTGAATGTCACTAGCCTACCCTTGTGCATATATTGTTTTGGACTTTTGTTTCAGATCAGATCAAAAGAGGTTAATTGTCATTATACTTGAGATACTATAGATGAGATGTGGTAGGCTTCTCTATGCATTTAAAAATAACAACTAATACATGTAAGCAGGGATTAAAACAGTGATTAGAAACCGTTATAGCAGCAAAGAGAATACAAATAAAGAAGGCACTAGTAACGCCCAAATATTTCAGATGATTGTCAACGTTTTGTGCAAGCAGTTTGTAATGTTAACGAAGCTTCAAATAAATGTAGTAATGAACCTGTATGTAAAGTTTAAACAAGGAAGTTACCTGGCTTAAATTCCCACAGACCTTAAGAAACGCATTTGTGACAACCAAGCGCCATAGGGATGAAATATGCTTCCGCATAACAGTTTAGTTTAATAGGTATGTATTTTAAGAGACCAGGCTTGGCACAAACACAAAACAGCAGCAATAAGAAAGTGCAGATGTGACAGCTGTGACATCCACAGTCAGGCAATGGATGAAAGTTAATTTTCTTTCTTCTGAACAAACCTGCTAAAAAATGCTGCGAGAACACGCAGGAAGCTCCGAAAAAAATCTAGTGAACCAACATTGAATTGAGGTTTGGGTGTCTGTATTCTATCTTCAAAGATCAATAGTAAAGTGTTTCTTCATGTAACTCATGCAGCTAACAGGGGTCGCAAGGTTCAAAGACGGGATGAAAGCAGAGAATGATGTCCCACTGACAGTCGTGGTTCTGGACCAAAATGACAACCCTCCTTATTTTGAGCTGCAAATCGGCAACATCACAGAGGAAAGCAAACCAGGTAGTGTCACATTGTTGAACACATATCAGCCTGCTGCTGTGAGAGAATGATGGAAACAGTCAGAACTCAGAAATATGTTACTGTTTATTTCTGCTGTCAATCAAATGTGACCAAAACACAGTCCACATCAGAGTTGGTAAAAGTACTCACATACTTTACGTTTAAAGTGGACCTATCATGCTATATTTGAATAATATATTGTAGGGCCATACCTATATAAAACATGTCTGTGAAGTTTCTTTTTCCAAATACCAAACAGATCATGCATTTTAGCCATGCCTCATTTCGCTCTATTTTGCTCTCCTCCAGCCTGTCTTTGCATGAGCTGCAGCTGACCACGCCCCCCTGCAAAGGAGGGGGCCGAGTTACGAGCGTCATGTTACCATGCTGTTACCATGCCACAGCAACCTCTCATTCCCCTGATAGGTGGAGAGTTGGCCATATAGGCGGAGCTCCTCGTTCCTGACGTCAGAGAAATTTCAAATCTGGATCAGTTTTTATCAGATCCGTTGCAGCCCCGTTTTTAGAGATTTGGGTATGGAGGAAAATAGAGAGGGTTGTGTTTTCTGACACTTGGTGAGTTCCCTGGAACACCGGGGACACATATTCATGTATAAAAGACGTACAAAAGTGCATTTTGCATGATAGGTCCCCTTTAAGTTAAATCAGTAAAGCAACATTAAAAACAATAAAAGTCCTTTATTTAAAATGTAATTAAAATAAAAAAGGATGAAAATATAAATGCACTAAAAGTGATAAAAGTAAAAGTACTTATTTTTCCTAATAGCCCATAACTACAGTAACCAACAGGGGTCAACGCGTAACAATGGCCTTACATTATGTAGAAGACACTTCAGCTTTAAAAATTCCGCAAAGTTCAAAACTCAACGGAAACTAAAAAGTGTTGCACGCGGCTGGGATCGAAAGCGCTTGTTGATGATCGGAGATTATAAATTCGGCAATAAAATGTTAATTTTATCGGCATATTTTAACATGTGATGTAATGGCATGATTCCTTCCGATAATATTGCAGATCTGCTGTAAACTAGCTAACGTAGCTAACGTAGCCATATATTATGATTATACTGACAAAGCACACAATTATGAAACAGGCTTACTCTGCCAGTCACTAGCTGTGAACAGATTCTCTGAAATGTTATGGTTTGTGCTGTTTGCTGCAGGAAGCGTTGTGATGCAGATCAAGGGGAAAGATAAGGACCAACCTGGAACAATTAACAGTGAGATCAGCTACAGGATCGTGAGTCAGGAGCCCGCAGGCACCGGTCAAATGTTCACTCTAGACAGAAAGACGGGCCAACTGTACGTCAAAGAGGAAAACCTGGACAGAGAGGTGAGGCTTCTGGTCATTGTATATCAAACACATCTCACATATGTTGCAGCACCTTTCAAAAGAATAATACTTAATACAGAGTGGCTGCAAGGTGGTGCGGCCTTCTTTCAATTGGAAGGTTGTGGGTTTGATCCCAGCCCTTGCACTCAACATGTCGATGTATCCTATCCCAAGATACTTTACCCAAGTTGCTCCCAACGGCAAGGCCAATGTTGTGTGAATGTGTGTGAATGTTTGCTTACTACTCTGTATGATTAAATGGGTGAAAGATGACTTGAAGAATTTAAAGCGCTTAGAGGGGTCGATGAAGTGAAATATAAATACAGTCCATTTACCATTTACCATAAAAGAGTTTGCAGCCCTAATCTCCTCAGGCAGGTTGTTCCAAAGCCAGGAGCCCTTACAGCTAAGGCTCTATATCCTTTGCGTTTCAATCTGTACCTTAGAACAACCAGCAATAGACGCATCTCAGGATCTCAGGTTGTGGGAGTGGACATAGGGCAATAAGAGGTCTGATGAATAACTCCAGCTATGCCTCTCAGGGCTTTTGAAAGGAAGCCAGGATTCGTGTGATGTGGTCGTTTTTTCCAACCTGAGTTAAATTCAAAAGCAGAGTTTTGATTAAGCTGAAAACGGGAGAAGGATTTTTTTAAATGTATGCCAGGGAGGAGAGAGTCATTTGGCTGGAACAACTGTTTCAAACTTTTATGGAGTAAGAAATAGTCTGAGCTTGTCTAGGGTGAGGTTTTGGTCGAATATCAAGACTTTTGCAGTGCTGAGCGATGGACTGGGACAGAGAACCTATATGATGACCTACTAATCTTTTAGCTGCAGATGTCTAGAAGGCATTTTAGCAACTGTGCTTTGATAGTTTCAGGATCCCAGGGTTTTTACATAATTTGAATTAAGGCGGGATGAAAATACTTCAGTTGGAACAAGATGTTCTTTGAAATTCAATCAAGGAACAATATACAGCAGCACTGTTTTGCCCTGAAGGTCTGACTCACCCTGCACAGTATGATCACATGTCATCAGATATCAGAAGAATGTGCCTGTTTTCCCTCCAACAGACTATTGACTTCTACAAACTGGTCATAGAGGGGACTGATATGGGAGGGGGATCCAGCGGCCTAGTAGGGACAGGAACAGTGGAGGTCAAAGTCCTGGACATCAATGACAACATCCCCACCCTGGAAAAATCTGAGGTACACACACACACACACACACACACACACACACACACACACACACACACACACACACACACACACACACACACACACACACACACACACACACACACACACACGCACACACGCACGCACACACGCACACACACATTCCATTACATCCTTACGTTCTCAGGCACCTTGCTGCATTTCTTCAATGACCTTTTAAGGGTACAGCCACAAACCAGGATGCGGATGTAGTGTTGAACACATGGTTAACGCTGTACATGTATACAAAAAAAAGAATGCAACAAAACGACTTTTGGATGTTTTGATTTGTTTTGCTCAAAGTGCATTTACTCAAGTACTGTACTTAAGTACAATTTGGAGATACTTGAGTATTTACATTTTATGCAACCTTGTACTTCTACTCCACTACATTTATTTAATACCTTTAGTTACTTTGCAGATTCGGATTAATGATGTGAAATATAATCAACTCTTAAATAAGACCTTGGAATGTGCCCAGAGTAAATTCACAAGCTACCCTGCAGTATACAAAGTCATTCAAACTAGCTGCACCTTTACCAGCTTTGATAACACTTTAATGATCAATCATTATAAAACATATCATATATATTATTCTGAAATGGACCAATCTGCACAATGACTACTTTTACTGTCGCTACTTTAACTATATTTTGATGAGAATACTTTTCTACTTTCACTTGAGGAACATTTTGAATGCAGGACTTTTACTGAAACAGAGTATTCCTACACTCTGGTAGTTCTACTTTTACTCAGGTACAATATCTATACGTTTTCCACCTCTGCTCAAAATAAGTATATATGTTACCTTATTTCAGTTTTGGATGCCAGGTAAAAAGCAGACTTTAATGGACTTTGGTTGTAAAGCAATTGGTTGGAAAGTGAGGAATGCAAACCTGCAGTCTTTCTGCAAGAGGTGATGCTACTTGTTTCAAAAATAAGTTTGATTGTGTAGGAGTCTATAAGACAGTGAGCCTACTTGATGTATTACCTCTTTTAAAAAATAAGTCTAAAATGTGGGCTCTGATCTCACAAAATGCACTGCATATGGAACAGAGTGCTCCGTAAACCCACAGCCAGACACCAGTGTTGTGTATTAGCAGGAAGAGAACATTAATAAAGCACGGGACAGAGGATATGGGTACTAGTTTCTTTACTGTTACTCATGCTTAACCACCACAGCATCAACTCCCGGGCATACACTTATTCTCGTAACATTGTATGTTACTGTGGTTACACTGTGCCCCCTATTGGCAGGAGTATATATATATATACACAACAACCAGCAAGCGTTTTATTTTGGCTATATTGTTGGTCAGCTTGGGGAGGGTGTCTCTCGACTGTTTACAGCAGCCGCACTGGATTTTGAAAACCACAGAGCTTGCATCGTTTAAGCACGCTCTGAAGGTGTGTGCTTTAAGCTGGGCAATGACTATCAGTCATATACACCAAATGTTTACGGAACAAGATGGTCTTAAGCTAACCACTTAATGTTTTTCTCAAAGTGCATCAGATCTTTAAAATGGAAACTTTTCTTTAATTATTCCTGTCATTTTTAAAACTGCGACACAAAGCCTATTGCAGAAAAAGTTATATAGCAAGTGAGGTGTGAGAGGCAGATAATTAAGAGGGAGAGAGAACAAAGGGAAGAGGATATAGAGATGAATGAAAAGAGAGATGGTGTCTGTCGTGTGACATGTTACCTTTACTTTAACGATTTAACTAATTCATTCATTTTCAGACAATTTGGGATAATTTTAGCCTTTTTTGCAGGTCCAGATTATAATGTTGATTTTTCAATTGATAATTTAACTCAGTTGAATCTGAAGACTTAGGCGCATGGTGAAGACATGGTGAAGCTCTTGGTGCAATCCTTGTTGGTCCAAACAGTCCGGAAGCCATCAATGGAAAAGTGGTAGTCAGATATATCCTGGTCTGTGCATAAGGTGCAGCCATGTTCTCATAGAGCACATTCAAGTGTGATGCCACTGCTACTCGGCTGAAGGGTTAAAGTATGGAGCAACAGATAAAAACTAGTTACATTAATGCATATTCAATTTAATGTTCAAAAAGACTATTTTGATTGACAGGGTACAGGTACGATCAGTGGTGGGACTTTCTGGCACAGTACTGAATTGATTTTAATTAGTAATGACTTTTTATCTATCTGTAATTATTAGTGCTGAGCAACAATAAAGCAATTTAATCGCGATTAATCACATGATTTTCTGCGATTAATCACATTGTTATGTACAAAACAAAAGTCATGCATTGCAAACTTTTATTTTAAAAGTACTGCTATACACGCAATAACATTTGGTCTGCAAACACTTCAAACAAATAAGGTACGTTTTAACAGTAGTATTCCCTTTACACAGTAGCAGTTAAAAAATGTCTTGTAAATCTCAACTTCAACATTAATTAGTGTAAACAAATCAAATATCAAACCAAAGCTATTTGCCACTGCAAGGGCATTAACATTGTATCTAGTTTGTTATACAGTAGAAGTTACCCTCAGTGATCAGAAAATACTTTGCAGTGGTTACAAATACCTCTGGTTCTATCAACTCCGCCGTCTGGAAGAGATGTAAAATGTCCATGTAAGAGTTCGGTACCTTTCTCCATGTTTCTGTCCCGCCAGCCCTAGTGAATATACAACTGAATGTGTAATACGTACATTTCCTCAAGGCTCCTGGGGCCTTTATTCTTTAACATCTACAAGCTAATGTGACATTTTAACTGAACTTTAAAAGTAACATCAAGAAGGCTAGTGTCCCAAGGGTCAAGTCAAGGGTTCAATTACTTTTCTTATCTCAGCACTGAATCTTAACATCTGCCACATTATGAGAAGCAGCAGCGTTCAGTTTGTATGCAACAGATATCTGATACTTCATCCTCGGGGCTGTTTAGTAAAAAGTCTAGTGCTGACAAGTCCACTGCACTTAATTCAGTCCCCACACCTCCTTTTGTTATGTTGATGAATGTATCTCTTTCATTATTCATTCGTGCTCCTCAAATGAAGACAAAAAGACAAAAGTATAGCGATGTAAAACATAGCTACTGGCCTCTGCAACTATGATGAGACACATGGTAACATGTAGTCAAAAAAGACTTTCCTTGGAAACCTGAGAGTCGCCGGTTCAAGTCCCCAAATGGACCACGTACAGACTGGTGCACTTTAGCAAGCAACAGTTAAAAGACCAGGCGATCGTGAACTGGCCTCTTTCCCCAAACCCTATCGGTTGCCTTTTACTTCTGAACAGTAGATGCTTTGATGATAACTGGAAACATCAAGCAAAAAACACCAGTTTTGTAAACAGAATAGACACATAGCTGACAGTAAGACTTTGACACATACTGTTGATCTAATTTTTCGAATCATATTTTCTGTTTGCAGTACGATGGGGAAGTGGAGGAAAATGTTGCCGATGTAGTTGTGATGAGAATCAAAGCTCTGGATAAAGACCTTCAACACTCAGACAACTGGCTGACTGTCTTCGAAATCGCCAAAGGAAATGAGGATAACATATTTTCAATTGAGACGGACAAGGAAACCAATGAGGGCGTCTTGAAGCTGATTAAGGTATTTATGTGACTTTAACACCATTGTACTTTATTTATCACACTTACTGTAACAAGTGTTGAGTGGTGCCCTAACATTTGCTTGCTGCATCGTATCTGTTCTTGTCCCCTCACTCAATTGCTTTTTACTCTCCAATCCGGTCCAAACAGGCTGTGGATTTTGAAGATGTCCAGAATCTTAAGCTTGGCCTGATCATTACGAATGTAGCTCCTTTTGTGAGGGGTGGTGCTATATTAATGGATGTGGAGGTCAAGATTGGAGAGGGTAATCCTATGGCTGCTGGAGCGGGTGCTGGAGGTGGAGGTGGAGGTGGAGGTGGAGGTGGAGGCGGCGGCGGCGGAGGCGGCGGAGGCGGCGGCGGCGGCGGTGGAGGTGGAGGTGGAGGCGGAGGCGGAGGCGGAGGCGAAGGCGAAGGCGAAGGCGAAGGCGACGGCGAAGGCGACGGCGAAGGCGAAGGTGTAGGTGGAGGTGGAGGTGTTGGGGTTGGGGTTGGGGTTGGGGTTGGGGTTGGGGTTGGGGTTGGAGTGGGTGTCGGTATTAAGCCAGGTGTCAAACCAGGAACAAAGCCTGAGCCAAAGAGCTATCCCATTAAGATAGCAGTGAAAAACATTCCAGAGGATCCAGCATTCATTCCAACCACCAAGAATGTTCCTGTATCAGAAGATCCAAATGAAGCACCTGAAGATGGAGTGATCACAGTGTTTGCTGCTGTCGATCCAGACACAGGGCTACCAGCTGAAGATGTCAAGTAAGTCATGCTGCAGGAAACATTACTTTACTTTTACCACAAATGTACCATGTTCACCATCTTAGTTTAGCAATTTAGCATGCTCAAATGTGAGTTATTTGCTTTACAATCACCCAATTAACATTTTGACTTGGTGATGATGACCCAATAGTTTTCAAACCATACCACTCAAAACGAAGTCTATCAAACTAATGGTGGCGTTATATGATAAGTAAGGGGATGACCACATTAATGCTTAGTTCGGAACAAAGACTTGCATAAAAACGTGTTAAAATGTGCAGCAGCTTGCAATTCTTATGTGCTGCAGCTTTCTGAAACATTAAACACGCTAATGCGACAAGACAAGAAGCTTCAGTTTTTCTGTAGCTGGATATCATTTGTTCCATCAAGACAAATTGTTGAAGTGAATATCCTTTTCCTCTGCCATTTCTACCGTCTCAGAGGTTCTATTTGACTTGACCAGTTGACTTCCCTATGTCCTTAGTTTAGCTAGTTGTCTCCTAGTGTTAGCTTCATACTCACACACATAATTCTCATCAATAAAGTGATTACGTGTTTTTCCCCAAATGTTGAAAGTATTACTTTAACCAAATTCTTCTTCTCCTTCTTTGGTTTACTGTATATTACTTATGATAATGTTTTTGGTTTTTTTCCAACTAATTTTTTTCCTAGTTATGCCAAAGCCTTTGATCCAGAAAACTGGTTTACCATCGATGAAAAAACAGCTGAGATTAAACTCAACAAGGTACCAGACAGAGAGTCACCTTTTGTGGTGAATGGTACCTACATTGCCAAGATCCTGGTGATCACAGATGGTAATCCCCTATTTACTTCATAGTCGTGTTGGCTTCTTGATTCACTTCTGTTTGAATAGGCGCTGTCTTTCCGTACTGAAGGACTCTCAATAACTCAACAAAACAGACCTCCATAAAAAATACTGCAGACATTATTAATATAAATATGGAATTATACTAGGACGTTAAGGTTTTCTCCAATGTACAATGCCTTGTTTTTGTATGCTGCTGCAACGCAAACATTTCCCAAATTGGGATCAATAAAGTACTTCTTATTTGATATTATAATATGCTGTTATGCACTCCAGTCTTTGTGCTGTTGGATTTACCAAACTGTTGTCATCCTCAGACAGGCCATCAAAGACCGCCACAGGAACAATAGCCATTCAAGTCCTTGACTCCAACGACCACTGTCCCACTCTGACCACCACCCACAGCACCCAGTGCACTGATGAAACAACTGTCTATGTTACTGCATTTGATGAGGATGTTGATCCCAACGGAGCTCCATTCACATTCAGAGTCATACCTGATGGGACACGAGGGAGCTGGGACGTAGAAGTCGTCAATAGTAAGAAAAAGTGGTTGATACAAACGATTTTCTTTCTTTTAGCATTATTTGTGATTTGTGTGGTTATATTCTTTTAGTACCACTACACTGTAATATTACTGAGGTTACAAGCTAAAGTAATAATGATAATACTATGTTATTTGACAGTGCTTTTTCCTTTGTTGTCAACAGAGACGAGTGCCGCGCTTCACTCTCATGATCCACTCTGGCCTGGCTTATATGAGGTTCAGGTGGAGGTGTTGGATGCTCAAGGTCTTTCTTGCCCATCCAATGAAATTTTTACCGTGGACGTTTGTACCTGTGTGGAGACAAAAGACTGCAAGATAAAGGCAGCCAAATTAGAAACTACTTCAACCGAGCTCTCTGCCCCAGCTATCAGCCTCCTGCTATCGGCAATGTGCTTATTGCTGTGTAAGTTGATCTTTAACAAATGCCTACAGTACACCTTATTAGGGATTATTACGGATGGGTCGATAACACTATTTAATGTCTGATACCTTTACCATAAGTGCCTTCTTAATCAAAAAACAATCCAATAGTCCTTTATTTCTCAAACTAAGTGCAGTGCTAGTTTTTAAGCAAGCTAGTAAATGTATTCAGGCCCAGACTGGCCATCAGGAGGACCGGGAGGTTTCCCGATGGCCAGTCTGTTGAGTGGCCTGCTGTATTGTGAACGAAACGCTGCGCAAATGTGGGTCTGCCTCACACAGGGTGCTGTCTGTCTATGATGTGGCCTGCCGACAGGGCCGTCCCTCCCTACAGGGTGATGGGAGAGGGGGGAGAGGGGGGAGAGGAGGGAGAGGAGGGAGACAGGAGAGGCTGGTTCAGGAGCCCAGACACACTCACAACTATAAATGAACCAAAAATAAATAAATAAACAACTTTCAGTGTTTTTTCATATTGGATATGGGATGTTATTGGTTATGATTTTATGATTATTGAAGAAGAAGAAGAATATGAAGGGATGAAACCCTCTGTAATGGTCTCACATGCAGAGCACACAGCACACAGTGAAATGTGTTCTCTGCTTTGAACCCATCCTAGTGCCAGGAGTCTAGTACTAGGAGCAGTGGGCAGCTATTGTACAGCGCCATGGGAGCAATGGGAGTGAGGGGGAAGGGGGGTGTCCGGTGCCTTGCTCAAGGGCAAGAAATGTATACAGTTCTGTTTCATATGGGTGTTCCCATAGATCTAGTCTCTTTATTTTCCCCTCAAAGTGCACCAGATTGATGCATTTAAAAAAACATCTTACCGGGGGAGCATGCCCCCGGACCCCCCTAGAGGATTTGAGGTCCACCCCCACTTAAAACATGTTCACATGTTCCCAAATACATTTGCACATTTTTTTAAATAGTAACCCCTGTCCATATGTTTATTATTGGGTAGATTTAAACTATAGGGCTATCACTATGGGCAGCACCGCTGTAAATATTCACAAATAAATCCATCAAAATGGCACAAAAGAAACTGGTAGTGGCCGGGTGTTTAATTCCCGGCCTGACTTATTGTCCCAGTCCGGCCCTGAATGTATTTAATGAAAATCAAACCATTATGCATTGAATTACAAGAAAAACGTACTGACAGTGTGATTTATATACAAGGGGGCATACATTCATCAGTGGTGGTGTGATGTATTGGACTGAATAACATCATTTAATAAGTGCCCCAAATAAGTATGGCTAAAAAAAATGATATGAGAGTTACTCCCAATTCACAACTCTGTTTTTAGATGTATTCTTAACACTCTTGTATGAATAACATTGCTAATATTAAATACTCTGTGTCTCTTGAAATATTAAGATCTTGGAATAATTGTAAAAAAACCTTTGAGCTCAACTGAACTTGGCTTAACATTGAACTGCATGTTGTGCTTCTCTCTGCAGTTATTCCTCTTCTCATGCTGTTCTGTCAGTGTGGAGCAGAACTTTTTCCTGACAGTTTTCTTGACATGCCATGGGAGACCAAAGAACAACTCATATCTTACCACACTGAAGGCAGAGGCGAGGATAAGGTTCGCTTGCAATGTTGTTGTTTTTTATTGGGAAGAAAAGTATACATTAACTTCTTATTTTTAGTTTATCAATACAGAGAATCAGACAATATCCTAATATTATTGAAAATTAAAGTCTGTATAGAGATCAAGAGGTAATGTTGGTGAAAGAAAGCAGTGTAGTGGGTCAATGGGATATAAGATCAGTTACTCCTGTTACCACAGGGACACACAGGAAGGTTTAATATTGATAAACCTGTATGCGTTTCTGAGATAACATTGTCATTCTCCTGTTCTTTTTTTAGGAAATGCCACTCCATAGTATAACTGTATCATTGGGTCCCCAAAAGACATTTGGGACAGCACAAGGATCAAATTCCAAAGGCACTATTACAAATACTATAAAAAATAACCAGACAACTACAATCCATGATGAATTTTTGGAAAGGTTTCAGGACACCAGCCAAAGTTGGATGGAGGTCGACAACAACGCTCACAGGGATTTTGGCTATGGTTATGGCAGTGCAACAATCAGCAGAAACACACTACAACACACGACAGCTCACCTAACAGCTCTCTATGAGGATATAGCCTTACCTGACGCTTTCCTGAATGATTACTACTCACAGGTACGTTGTTAGCCTTGCATTCAGCTGTTTTTTTTCTTTTACAGAATTTCACCTTTAAAGAAATGTTCCGAAATTCTTGACACCAGTGTCTGTGCTATTCCTTTACCTTAAACAGAAAGCGATGTGTGCTTTGCCTGCGAAGGACTGTTCTTTGGAGTATCATTTTGAGGGCCAGGGATCCTCTGCTGGATCTGTGGGCAGCTTCAGCCTCCTGGAAACTAACAACGACCTGCAATTCCTTGATGACCTTGGGCCAAAGTTCAAGACTCTGTCTGATATCTGCTCCCCTCCTAAACCAACACCCAAACCTTCCCTGACACACAAAATAGTAGGTGCTGTCCAAACCACAGTAAATAAGGTTGAACCTGTTGTTATGCCCAAAGTTGAGCGAAGCGTTGAAACAGATCATACTGATGTCAAGAAAGAGACAGTCTTGTCATCTACTAACATCTCCAAATCATCCGTCAATACTGTAAGCACTGCCCATCAATCCATGACACTTCCTAACTCTAAGGTTACTAACATCAGTCATTCCACCACTCTGCCCCATCAAGCTCATCATTCTGCCAATCTGTCCCATCTAGCTCGTACAGTTTTCATACAGCCGCAGCCAGTTTATTACGCCACCAACCCTGTACTACAGCCCATGCACTATGTAGTTCAACCACAGCTACAGAACACGGTTATGCTAGCAGAGGGGTCCCATGGAGCTAATTTTCCAGGCTTGTATGTAGTCAGTGGGCCCCAATGCTCTCCTCCTGGGCTAGTGATTCAGGGCATTGAGGGCCCAAAAAGCCCTGCCAGTCCAGTTAGCCCCACCTTCTTTCTACCTGGTAGTCCAGGTGTGTCAACAGGCTCAGGCCCTGCAAAGGGTTGGAAAATGATAGGGCCAAATCCCGATGGTCAATACATGTTAGTTAAAGATAAGAGTAGACCAGATGATGCAGGTGAGGTTGACCCAGGCTCGTCTCAGGGCAATTTGCCCAGAGGTGCAATCCTGGTAAAAGAGGCTGCTCCCCCTCAGGGGAGTGTGCATGGCCTTCTGCCAGGACACACTGTTGCAAAGAGGGGGGGTGCTGTCGGGCAAACATGGGTTGGGCAGCCAGGAGTGATGGGGTTAGTGCCGGTAACAGCTTTTGGAATTGGTGTTGGGAAACCAGGAATGGGAATGGCTGTGAAACCAGAAGTCAGACAGGTTGGAATGTGGCAACCTGGGATGACTCAAGTTGGCATTAGGCAGGTCAGTACAAACCAGTACCAAGAAACTACGCAGTTGCAGCAAACAGCAGATACCAGTGGTATTCTAAAAGCATCAAGAATTAATTCACCAAAGGAAGACAAGACTACAGCAGTTGTAAATACCATCATTTCAGCTGAAAATCAGTTGAAGGATCCAGTTCAGAACATGAATTATGACATTGTTGAGGAAAAGCACGATGTCCCCTACATATCAATGCCTCTCGAGACAACACTTGATGATGAGGATCCTGGTAGGATGGTCCAAACTGCATTTGAAGACAAATTGGGTATCCAACAATGTCCTACACAAACATCAGAAACAGCTCCCACAGAATCCAATGTCCCACAACAAAACTCAGTGGAATCAGAACAGCAGGAAAATCATGTTCCTGCTAAAGGTTTTTCAGAGGAAAATATATCACTGGTCAATCAAATGTCGACCACAGAAGTGTGCCAACCTGGATCAGATGTCATTGATTTAGTTAATACAGGCAGAGAGAGTATAGAGATATCAACAATTCCTCAAGGAGAGGGATCCACATCTACTTTAGAACACATCAACATTGTAGACGATCAAATACAAGATATCTCAGAAGTCAAAGTGGACAGTCAAGAGTCATTGAAAGTGGTAAAAGAAGGACAAGCTGTTCATCTCACCATAGTTGAAGGTCTAGAGGACAAAAGTCAGGAAGTTGGGTCAGAAGCTCAATTAGATGATGTGACAGAGGACCAAATGGACAGGGATCTGGAGGAAGATGTCAGTCCAGCACAGAACGTTGTGTCAGACATAGAAACAAAGCAGGTAAATGCCACCTCTAATAGTATCCAGGGGGAAGTGAATATGGAGGAAATGACTGCAGATGGTGTTATCACAGTCAGTGATTCACATGCAGACGTAAAGGCTCAGGAAGAGCAACTGCTGGATTCTGATGTAGGACTCGATAGTATGCATGACAAATTGTCAGCAACTCTTCCAAACATGTTTTCAAAAGTGACTTTGAATGCATCTGAAGTTAAGTTGAACCTCGACCCAGAGTCAATGCCAGAACCACAGTTTGGTCAAAGTGAATGGACTATGACAGACAGAGGTAATGAAGAGACAGATAGTGCTGATGAAGCAATAACATCATCGCAAACTGTCAGCACTATTATCCTTGGTGATTCAAATCTGACATCAGCCACAGAAGAAATAACCACCCGAGTGCAAGAAGAGGTGTCTAATGGGTCAACCATGCCAACATTAGAGCAACACATGCATACAGCAAAAGACAATGGCTGTGGCCACCAAGAAGAAGAAAGTGGTACAGATGAAGTCAATGCAGATGCAGACAGTATGGAGAGAAGTGATGGAGAGAAAGAGAGTATTCTGGAGGAAGGAGTGCCACAGCAGAGTTGTAGCACCTCTGGTAACCTAGATGAAGACACTGGAAGACAAGATGCTTTCAGTTCTCAAATGGAAGATAACGACAGTGTTGATGAAGAGAAAGGTGAAGATTCTGTTGAAGCAATGGTGTCACCAGTACATCAACATTTCAAGTACTCAGATGACCAAGGTGAAGGGAATGCAACATGCATGAGTTCTCCAGAGGATCATAACTTAATCTCAGATGATAACATAAATGTTCCAGAGCAAGAGGAGGAGAGTTTTGAAGAAGGGGTGTTATCCATACACGAAAATGTTAGCATCACAGAACCCCAAGCTGCATTTGTTGAAGGAGAAGCTGTATCAGGAAGAAGACCTTTGGAGGATCCTTTTATCTCAGAATACAACAATGCTGTGGAGGAAGAGCTCTCAACTGCACATCACATGTCTTCCATCTCAGATGAAGACCGTGTACAAGAAGATGCATCGAACGCTGTTCAAGTAGAGGATAAGCTAAGCTCAGGTGGCAGTGATGGAGAGGAAGAAGAGGAACCGGCCCCCTTCATACAACAAGACAGTCGTTGTTCTGATGACCAAGAAGAAGAGAATGGAAGCGTAGACGCACCAGACACAAGTATTTACGTAGAGGACGAGAGCAGTAAGTTGAACCAGCAATTAGAAGACAGCTCTCTGTCTTGTCCCACTGAATGCTTATCTGAGGATCATTTGTATTTAGCAAGTCAAAATGCAGAGATGAATCCGTTGCCAGCTTCGTCAGAGGTGGGTAACACTCTAGAAATACCTTGTGAAGTTACTACACATCAAGTCAGGCAAGGGGTGGACTCTTCTCAGGTAGGAGACATAGCGTTGGATATTCCTGATAGAGAAGATACTATTGGTCAGGCGTTAGAGAAGCATACTAATATGGATCATTTTGATTCTCCTGTTATATCTTCTGAGGGAATGAGATCCTCCAGGGTTGCAACAGCACAGGTTTCTATGTCCAGTGAAGATAAAGAGGCCAAAGTTCAAATGTTTGAATCTGGAGATATCGCTTTGGAAAAAGGCATGGCAGAGGTCACTATTGATTTCGCGATTAGGGAGGGATTTGATGACAGTGCAACTGGTGCATCTGCTCAGGTAGCACCAACATCTTATTCAGAAATGAAAGTGGTAGAGAAGACCCTATCTTCAGACCTAGACTCAGACCTAGAATCAGACCTAGACTCAGACCTAGACTCAGGAGAGGTAGATGAGGAGGCTGGTAACCTCGTTCAGAATGAAGTAACTGGAGAAACAACAACTCTGATGGACGATGTGTCAAGAGCTTCTGATGACACGCATGGGGCTGAAGCAAGTGATGTTGAAGTGAGTCCTGTACAGCTCCAGACAGTCATGAGCCCAATTCCTCGTAACAAATCAAGAAAGAGCAAAGAGGATTCTAAGAAGAATCCTAAAAGTCCAAAAAGCCCCTCTGGAAAGTGTAAACAACAGTGAGTACTCTGAATTCAATGTTGCATTATCAACTATACAGAGACCCATACCGTTATATGTAGATGTCTGTTTGAGGTCCAAATGGGTGAAGAAGAGGGAGGTGCAACAATATTTAGGATTTTCTGTCTTTAAGGCCAAAATTGTTGTTTAATATCAAAATATGAACCTGCTACGTTGTTGCAAAAGCAAGCTGTGTCACGTCGCGCATCTTCAACACACTACCCAGGTGCCCACCCCCCTTACTTAATCAGAACAGAGTTTTATCAGTTTGGTGAGTACGTGTCAAACAGAGACGATTGCTAGAGTGTGTGTAAAAGGGAACTTTATATTTTGCTTGAGGGGGTTAACCAACTCTCCCTAGCAGTTTTTAAGGAGTTACCCCTTTACAGAGCCTTCTAAAGCTCCAAATAGCACAAAGAAGTTTATTTATGAACTTTAATTCCCAGAAGTTGTTCAACAAGATGCTAGTTGACTGCATCCTTTGGGACAGGATACTACAAAGACAAGAGTGACAAATATCAAACACAGATGAGTTGAGTTGAGGTAAAGTTGTTTTTTTACATAAAGTGATCCAACGTATCTTTCGGTTACAAGTAATTTGGTAAATGGATTGCATACATTAGTGCTGTCTGTAAGAACAAACCTTGTTGTTCGGATGTTTTGTTTAAAGTTTAAACTAGCATAAAATGGAAATTCTCAAGTAAAGTAAGTGACTCAAAACTGTACAGAAAGCTACTTGAGTGAATATATTTGGCTACTGTCCA
The DNA here is from genome assembly GCF_902827165.1 of Trematomus bernacchii. Classification (NCBI taxonomy): domain Eukaryota; kingdom Metazoa; phylum Chordata; class Actinopteri; order Perciformes; family Nototheniidae; genus Trematomus; species Trematomus bernacchii. The sequence goes on along the minus strand of NW_022987577.1, from coordinate 35,719 downwards.
ACACTGATACTAACCATGACCAACCACAACCATCATTCTTAGATCCCATTTTATTATTGTATTACAGCATTGTTGTATTTTTAATGCAAGGCTCTCATTTGTGCATGCAGAGCTGAAATTCTCCTTTGCGAGGCTTCTCTTTGAGTTAGAATAAAATGCCATTGCCTGTTTTTTTTGTGAGATAGTTTTCAAATTGAATAAATCCCATATCTTCCATTTTGTATATTTTATTATCTAGTTTTTTCTTCACTATATAACCATGTTTTTATTGAAGCCATCTCTTCTAACATTCTTTGAGCTGAATGCAAATGTGAACAAGTAGCAGCACCTATTTAACTAGTTAAAACATAAGAAACCAAGCTGGATTTATGAGCATATTTTTCCGCATCTGCCTTTAGGAATAAGTGTGTGGAAGGTTTTTGGTGATTTGATCTATAAATACATTATTCAGAACAAATATTCAATTTATCTTTTTTTATATAATTTGTGATTCTTGGATACTGTCATCATTGCCTTTAAGTAAGTCAGTTTGATATTACCATATGGTGTAATGTATACAGTAAAACATTGGTGAAATGTGGGTTTTCTAAATACTCTGATTTTTGTGTAATAAAGACTTGTTTTCAGTTATTAATGAAGTCACTGCTTTCTGTCATGCATTAACAGAAATATAGCCCCTAAGGTTATTGGAAGGTTATATCTCCAAAAGCACTGCTCAGTGACCAATAGGTTACACTGTATGGCTGCTGGTGTCAAAGTGCGCCTGTGTGAGGGCAACCTCTGGTTCTAAAAAAATCAAGCCAATGTAAGTGTATTAAATCTGCATTCTCTCTAAGATGAGATCCAACAGGAGGCAATTCTACTGGTTGCAAAAAGTAGTCAGAACCTATGGAAGTCTATAAGAAAACGAGCCTACCTCTCACTTGATTTGTTACCTCAGCCTCCATCTCTAGTTTCAAGTCTTCGTTAATACAGCATGATGTTCGTTTAGTAAATGATGGTCCCATTTAGATTAAAATGTATAGTATATATACCAATAATAGACATAAACGCAGGGTATGTTTAATGACAGGTCTACCTTGTGATTGACAGGTTGCTACTACACTGTTGTTCATAATAACTACAATTATTTATTATTTTTATGGCACACTTTGAAAAACAGCAAACTCTCAAGGTGCTCCACATAAAGCGAAAACAAGTGCAACTATAAAAATGCATGTACTGAAAAAAAAATAAAAAATTGGTAATGATAATTAGTCTAAAGATTAGATTAAAAATCAGCAAGTGTTGCTTTGTGTGAGTTGGTTCTTCGAGCGTGGCTACAGTGAGACCTCCTGTGCATGTCATCTTTTTCCAGAGCACATTGAGAAGGTTGGGATTTCTGTGTGCTGGTGAGTACCCGGGCCGCACTGCTTAAGACATACAGTATATCTGCCTCTATATTGCATATAAAATTCAAAATGGCCGACTTCCTGTTGGGTTATGATATGCCGCGAAGAGGCTTTTTTGTGCATTTATATATACAGTCTATGGTCTCACCCAGTCTATTGTCTCACCACGTTACATATTCCTACTAAATAACAGACTTGTAGATGAAACAACAATGAGGGGCTCAATTGTAGCAATTTTGTATGAAGCACTATAGAGCCCCTTTGCGTGCACCAATAAATGAGACCCCAAAAATAATGTGCCGAAAAGTCCAGCTTTGAAGCACCTTTGGGCCCTCAACAAACGCGATGAATTCTGCCAATAATAATAACTTTCAACAGGTTCTTCACCTCGACTCCGTCGTTGCTCAGGCCTGCAATAATGATTGTATTAATAATAATAATAATTAATTAACTTATTAATTATTCAAGACAAATAAGTAGAACAATCTTTAAAAAAGTTTCCACCTTTTCAGGTACATAATCAATTGTTGTAAGTCATCAAATAAATCAAATTAAGTGGTAAGTGAGATATTGTCAAATGTCTGTCTTTGTCTTTGCACAGATGCATTAAAGCACACTGGCATGACATTATTATAATTGAGGTTTTTATGCTAACATGACATGCTGCTGAAGTCGCTAAATCTGTTAAGTGTCCATGAGGCTTGAAGACTGATTATAAAAATTAGATAGGGCAAGTTAGAGTTCTGGGTTGTGTTGGGTTCAGAATTCCAGAAAAGACAGACAACTTCTAAGTTTAACTATTTATTGTGTAGAGAGCAAAAGATATATATTTTGCTTGGCCAAGGACTCCGTCACATCATAGAAATTACAGGCAGCAAAACTGTAATCTGTAACCACTATTTCCGGACAAGAGCCCCGAACGTCATGTGGCAATACATTTTATTACACAGCAACACAATCTTCCAATCAGCATTCGGCCGGCCTGTGGAAGTCCCTCCCTACTCTGTCGCCATCATACGCAATTTGTTTTCGCTAAAGTCTCTACAGAAAATGTGGAGTCTTCATAATGCTGCTTCCTAGCTCCTAGCTGATACTGTCAAAGTGAATGGATTTCCTTAGTGTGTCACCAGCTTTTGTACTTCCTTCAGCCATTAACACCATTTTTAACTGGCTGAAACTTACAGGTCGCTGCTTTTATTTGTTTTCTGATCATTATCCCTGCAGGCAGGCAGTGCTGCATTAAGCTGCCATGACAACATGACTGCTATCAGTTAAGCACACAACCACACAAATAATATTCTCAATGACGGCCACACATTATAACTTTACTGTTTTAATCTAAATTAACTTGATATGTTTAACAGTCCCTCCTTTCCCACTAATGTTGGGTTATTAAGAATGGTTATGCTTCTCATTCTCCCTGTTTTAACCCCCTCTACATGCAAACATACAGAAATATAAAGCTCCACCCATCACATGACTGAGACAAAACAGGAAACAGGTTTTTATTCTGAGCGACACACACACACGCACACGCACATGCGTGCACACACACACACACACACACACACACACACACACACACACACACACACACACACACACACACACGCACATGCGCACACACACACACACACACACACACGCACACGCACATGTGCGCACACACACACACACACACGCACACGCACATGTGCGCACACACACACACACACACACACACACACGCACATGTGCGCACACACACACACACACACACACACACACACACACACACACACACACACACACACACACACACACACACACACACACACACACACACACACACACAAGGACAGACGGACCAGAGTTTTACCAGAAGTCAAAGAGGAAGTAACTTTCAGGGACAGGGAGCGGCTGCTGCTGTGTTTTCTGCTTCACTCGGAGAATAAATGGATTCCAGATTAGAGAAAGGTTTCTGCTGTTCTGTCTGCCATGAAGTCTTTAAAGATCCTGTCGTCCTGTCCTGCAGCCACAGCTTCTGTAGAGACTGTCTGCAGAGCTGGTGGAGAGAGAAACCATCACGTGAGTGTCCACTTTGTAAGAGACGATCTTCAAAGAGTCGACCCCCTTCTAACCTGGTGCTAAAGAACCTGTGTGAGAGTTTCCTACAGGAGAGAGATCAGAGATCTCCAGAGGCTCTCTGCAGTCTGCACTCTGAGAAACTCACACTCTTCTGTCTGGACCATCAGCAGCCAGTGTGTCTCGTCTGCAGAGATTCAAGAACACACAACAACCACAGATTCAGACCCGTCGATGAAGCTGCACAGGATCTCAAAGAGGAGCTCCAGACATCTCTGGTGCCCTTACAGGAGAAGTTAGAAGAATTTAAAGACCATAACAGGCGTTTTGATCACACATCAAGACACATGAAGGTCCAGGCTCAACACACAGAGAGGCAGATTAAGGAGCAGTTTAAAGAGCTTCACCAGTTTCTAGAAGAGGAAGAGGAGGCCAGGATGGCTGCACTGAGGGAGGAAGAGGAGCAGAAGAGGGAGATGATGGAGGAGAAGATGGAGGCTGTGAGCAGAGAGATAGCAGCTCTTTCACACATAGTCAGAGCCACAGAGGAGGAGCTGAGAGCTGAAGACGTCTCCTTCCTGAACAACTACAAGGCTGCAGTGGAGAGGCTGCAGCGCCCCCTGCTGGAGGATCCACAGCTGCCCTCAGGAGCTCTGATAGACCAGGCCAAACACCTGGGCAACCTCAGCTTCAACATCTGGAGCAAGATGAAGGACATGGTGTCATATCACCCTGTGATCCTGGACCCAAACACTGCTGGTCCATTATCCATCCTGTCTGAAGATCTGACCAGCGTGAGGGAAGGAGAGAAACAGCAACGTCCTTATTATTTAGAGAGACATGGTCAATACTCATTGGGCTCTGAGGGCTTTGACTCAGGGACTCACAGCTGGGACGTCCAGGTTGGAGACTATACAGCCTGGGCACTGGGTGTGTTAGCAGAGTCTGTCAAGTGGGAGGAAGATATAGAGCCTGGATTATGGAGAATACGTCCTGATGGTGGTAAATACTCTGCACTTTCCCCGTCACATCCAGAAACTCCTCTCCCATTTAAGAAGAAGCTCCAGAGGGTCAGAGTGAATCTGGACTGGGACGGAGGAAAGTTGTCATTCTCTGATCCTGAGACTAACACACACATACACACCTTCACACACACTTTCACTGAGAGGGTGTTTCCATACATTAACAATCATGATCTTAGCCCGGTGCAGATTTTACCAATGAAGGTCTCAGTGAGGGTAGAACAACAGGAATAGAAAACATACATATACACACACACACACACACACACACACACACACACACACACACAGCTGTTTATTATTTCATGAATTATGTAAGATGGTTTCTGTCATGTCAAAGTGTATTCTTCTGAATGTCTAACACACGTTTTAAACGGGGCAATAAAAGGCCTGAACACTGTTATTACTGTCATAATAAATACTTCATATCTTTGAAGACTTTATGTTATTAATGAACTTTGTGGGGTTTGGTTTCTACAAAAAGTAAAAAACTAAATAATGTTTAATTCTTATTTTGTGTATTTTGATGATGTATTAATAAATAACATATAAAAACATTCCTTACGGTTGATGAGCAATTAGAAAATGTGCTTTCTAATAAAAAAACTAAAAGACAATCAATGCATTTTATCTTTTTAAATCATGTTTATTTTATTGAGATATACCCTGGCACTTTAATATTTATAATAATAATTATAATGATAATAATAATAATAGAGTGAAAGTCAAAGGCACTTAAATAGTGAACATCTCAGAAAAACAACATAAACAAATTAATAAAACACATCCCTCATTAAAGCAGTTCTGAAAAGGTGAGTTCTGACAGACTGTTTGGTTTTTACCTGATTTGATGTTCCTTTAAACTTTGATGCACCTTTTCTCTTTGTGAAGCTGCACACGTGTCCTCCGGCCAGCAGGGGGCAGTGTCTCTGCACTGTTCACTGTTAAAACATGCTGCTGGAGTTCAAATAGAGTGGCGAAGTCACGCCCATCTACTTCCGCCCCATGGGACCTTATTTCGGAAAAATAATGTATTGAAGTCAATGGAGAGAGAAAACTTATCTTTCGATCCCGTTTGAATTGTGCCATGAATTACACATATGATGTTTGTCAATCTTAAAAAATCATTTCCATGTCAAAAAAGTCACAGTTTGTCGTAAAACTGTTGAAATATAAGACTATGAAAAATACGCAACTAGAAAGACTACAAATCCCAGAGTCGCGTAAGTGATGTCACAATTGTTTTCCTCCACAATAGAGATAGCTAAGATCAGCTGGCTAAGATAAGATAACTTTAACAAGATGCCTGTGTGCTTAGTACCAGGTTGTTATTATACCAGCAATGGGTCTTGCTCGTTCTTTCGCTTCCCGTCTGATGAAAGGACCAGGAGTGTGTGGATCATGCTAGCTAGTAGCTAGCAGGTTAGTTAGCATTACAGCCTTGTCATTTGTATTAGCCTTAACATGAAGTAACATTAAGTAACCCAAAATGTTAAACAGTAAGAGTAGTAGTCATATTTTGTGAACCCTTTGAAGAGTACTGACAAGAGGAATCAAAACAGGAGAAAGACACAACACATTGCGCAGAAAACCCTGAAGAAGTATCACTGCACCCGCCTGAGGAATGTTCTGATTATGGGAGACCTATGACACAAATGGAGGAGTCTCCACTGCCCGTCACCCCCCCTGTCAACGCCTTGGAGGATACTCTTCATTCATCTCCCAGCTCTCTCTACTCTCCGCTCACCCTTTCACCCTCGCCCTCCCCCCTGGAGTTCGATGACCGCATGAAGGCGAGATGCAGGGTTGGCAGCATGTCCTTTACCCCCGCCCCTCAACGACGCCCACCAAAATCACCGAAGCAGAGACGCGCACCATCTCCCCCGTCTTCATCACTGTGCCTATGTCAACCACCTCCCATCCCTTCAAGAAAGCATCTGCAGTCTCCGAAGCCTGATAAGGATGTGTGTGTACAAAACGCAACAAACTTTTACTGATATGTGCTGGGTCCAGGCTCAAGGGCATATGGCACTCTCAACTCTTTCCAGCACATGCCGGGGCCCTGCCTGCCAGTAGCTTTGCCGATATCTGTGTTGATAGGTAATAGATTAAGAGCGGTAAATCAGCTTAGAAACAGGAAGTGCTCAAACGTTTGTGTGAGGTTATCAAATTTAGCAGTGATTCCATGTCAGCCACAGCTTGTCACAAATTTTTTTACTGATAGTGTATTTAACAAACTTAAACTAGCTTTATTAAATGTCAGGTCTTTGGCAGGAAAAACATTTTTAATCAATGATTTTATCACTGAGCACAATCTCGATTTTATGTTTTTAACGGAAACTTGGATTGAACAAAATAACAGTGCAGCTGTTCTTATCGAATCAACCCCTCCCAACTTTAGTTTTATGAGTCAGGAAAGAATGCATAAGAAAGGGGGTGGAGTTGCTATTTTGTTCAATGATTCCATTCAATGCAGGAAGACATCTTATGGGGACTTTGCTTCTTTTGAATATGTGGCCCTTCAGCTGAAATGCTCCTCTCGAGCTCTGTTCCTAAATATCTATAGACCACCCAAATACTGTGCAAGCTTTTTTGATGATTTTACTGAACTGCTGTCTATAGTGTGTATTGACTTTGACCGTCTAGTCATTGTTGGTGATTTTAACATCCATGTTGACAACCCCCAGGACAGAGGGGCTAAAGAACTGTTTTGTGTTCTTGATAACTATGGACTGACTCAGCATGTGGCGGAGCCCACGCACAATAAGGGGCACACTCTGGACTTAATTATCTCAAAGGGTCTGAATATCTCAAAGGTTGTGGTGACTGATGTTGCACTCTCTGATCATTCCTGTGTTTTCTTTGAGAGCTCTATTTCTGTTCACAAAAATGTTCAGAAAGAGGTAACCACAAAGCGATATTTAACTGAAAATACTAGGGAAATGTTTACTCATAATTTCTCATCCACACTTGCCCCTGCTAACATCTCAGTAAATGAGCTAGTAGATCATTTTAATTCAAAAATTAAAAATGTTATAGATACCATTGCTCCAACTAAGGTAAAGGAAGTGATTAGCAAGAAAATATCTCCATGGAGAAAGGCCATGACCGTGAGAACAGAAAAAAGAGAGTGTCGAAAAGCTGAACGTAGGTGGCGAAAAACAAATCTCCAGGTTCACTTTGAAATCTATAAAGAGAGACTTGGCCTTTATAATTTGGAATTGAAAAAGGCACGACAGTCTTTCTTCTCTGACATCATTACCAAAAACAAAAACAACGCACGTGCCTTGTTTGCTACCGTCGACAGACTAACTAACCCCCCAGTGTCAGTAGCCTCTGAATTTCTATCCACCAGGGCGTGCAATGATTTTGCCTCCTTCTTCACTGACAAAATTCAGAAAATTAGACAAGCAGTCAGTGCCTCTACATCAGGTACAGCAAATGTTTTGTCCCTATGTCCACCTAATATCAATTCAAACACCATGACACAATTCCATCAGATTAATGGTAAAAACTTAGAGGACATTATTCAACTTCTGAAATCCTCCTCCTGCTGCCTTGATATTATTCCAACAGGATTTTTCAAAGATGTTTTTCCTTGCATGGCCTCAGATCTACTTCATATAGTAAACACATCTCTTCACTCAGGTATTTTTCCAGAGGCCCTGAAAACTGCAGTCATTAAACCGCTCTTAAAAAAGAATAATCTAGATGCCTCAGTAATGAACAATTACAGGCCAATATCAAACCTGCCATTTCTAGGTAAAATCATTGAAAAAGTAGTATTTCAACAGTTGAGTAACTTCTTGCATTTAAATAACTGTTTGGATGTGTTCCAGTCAGGATTTCGTCCAAACCACAGCACTGAGACTGCTCTTGTAAAGGTCTTCAATGACATCCACTTAAACACAGACAGTGGCAGAACTTCAGTGTTAGTATTATTAGATCTCAGTGCTGCATTTGACACTGTTGACCACAACATATTACTAGACCGACTAGAAAACTGGGTGGGACTTTCGGCAACAGTTCTAAATTGGTTTGAGTCCTACTTAAAGGACAGAAAAAACTTTATTTCTATAGGTAAATACACATCTGAGTTGACAAATATGACATGTGGGGTACCTCAAGGCTCCATCTTGGGGCCTCTTCTCTTTAACATCTACATGCTACCACTGGCTCAGATAATGAAAAAGAACAAAATAAGTTACCATAGCTATGCGGATGACACACAAATTTACGTAACAATTTCACCAGGAGATTATGCTCCAATTCAAACACTGAGTAAGTGCATTGAACAAATCAATGACTGGATGTGTCAGAACTTTCTCCAATTAAACAAAGATAAAACTGAGGTAATGGTTTTTGGAGCCAAGGCAGAACGTATAAAAGTTAGCGCTGAGCTTCAGTCTGCAATGTTCAAAACAACAGATAAAGCCAGAAATCTAGGTGTAGTCATGGACTCTGACCTGAGTTTCAACAGTCACATTAAAACAGTTACTAAATCAGCCTACTATCACCTAAAGAACATATCTAGGATTAAAGGACTAATGTCACAGCAGGATTTGGAAAAACTTGTCCATGCTTTTATCTTCAGTAGACTCGACTACTGCAATGGTGTCTTTACAGGCCTCACTAAAAAATCTATTAGAAAGCTGCAGCTAATTCAGAACGCCGCTGCTCGAGTCCTCACTAACACTAAGAAAGTGGATCACTCCTGTTCTGAAGTCTTTACACTGGCTTCCTGTGTGTCAAAGAATAGATTTCAAAATATTGTTGCTGGTTTATAAAGCTTTGAATGGTTTAGGCCCAAAATACATGTCTGACCTACTGCTAAATTATGAACCATCCAGAACCCTCAGGTCTTCAGGGACTGGTCAGCTTTCTGTCCCCAGAGTCAGAACTAAACATGGTAAAGCAGCATTCAGTTATTATGCTCCGAATATCTGGAACAAACTCCCAGAAACCTGCAGGTCCGCTGCAACTCTTACTACTTTTAAATCCAGGCTGAAGACTTTTCTTTTTGCCGCTGCTTTTAATTGAACTATTCACATCTTAAACTGCACTGTAACTTTTAACTTTTATCCATGTATTTTTTCTTTTAATGTTTATTTTATTATCTTTCCTTTTTAATGACTGATTTTAAATGCCATTTTTAAAATGTCTTCCATTTTTGTAAAGCACTTTGAATTACCTTGTGTTGAAAGGTGCTATATAAATAAACTTGCCTTGCCTTGCCTTGCCTTACTGTCACCGGTGTGATCATTCTATAATACACCATTTAAGCCCGGGGGAGAAATGCTAACGCTAACGCTAGCGATCTTCTCTACTTCATACTATCTGCACAAATGGTTGATTTTAAACATTAAAAAGACCAGGCAGTTCAGAGAGAATCAAAGGAAGGCAGGCAGGCAGCTTTGCATGACATTCTTCAGGACGTGTTTCATTGTGGTGATAGTGAGGGTAGTCAATCGTTTTGTTGACAAGACAGTAGTGACGGCCATCTTTGTGACGTGTGTTGTTCTGTGAGACCAGAGATGTAGTTCATTGAGCGTTTCACACAAACAAATGTGTTACTTCACAGTTTTATGACACATTTTTTTTTTTTGACTTGCAAAATTATCTTTTAAATTGACAAACATCATGTGTAATTCGTGGCACAATTCAAACGGGATCGAAAGATAATCTTTCTCTCTCCATTGACTTCAATACATAATTTTTCCGAAATAAGGTCCCATGGAGGTCCACCGGAAGGGGAGGGACTTTGCCACTCTATAGAGTGGCGAAGTCTGTCAATTTAAAAGATAATTTTGCAAGTCAAAAAATGTGTCGTAAAACTGTGAAGTAACACATTTGTTAGACCCTCCAGAAAAACGCGATTATGCGATCGCATAATTTACCGCATAATCAGCAAAATAGCGCATATTTTTAAAAGGCCGCATAATCCCCGCATTTTTCCACACAAAATTAAGGAAAAAAAAAGTTAACATGAAGTAGTGATGTCATCAGCTCGCGCAGGTAAACAACACCGTAGAGTGAATGTGTGGAACTCACACGAGAGAGAAAAGCAACAAGATCAGCGCCATATAGATTATTATATAGCCTACTATTATACTATTATTATTATATACTATTATAATTATACTATTATACGGCTCTGACCAAGATGAACAAATCGAATCCATCCCATTTGCCTACGAACATTTCTGCTAAAGACCGGGCAAAGCAGTACGCAGATGTCTTGCACGAAAGTGGGGGGAAACTATTCTGCACCCCGTGCAACTGTGTGTTGGAACATACAAGATTGAAGCTGGTCAGATAACGAACGGGTAAATGAAAACAGAATGAGGCGGAGGTGTGTGTGTGTGTGTGTGTGTGTGTGTGTGTGTGTGTGTGTGTGTGTGTGTGTGTGTGTGTGTGTGTGTGTGTGTGTGTGTGTGTGTGTGTGTATCATAGGAACTCTTTAAAAGGGCTTCCTTTCATTCAGTAGTAGCCTAGTAACAGGGTGTGGGAGAAGAATCACCTTTTTTCCGCCTCCCGCATATTTCGCAACTTTTCGCATATTTCGCATATTTCCGCATATTTCGCAACTTCTCCGCATATTTCGCATAAAAACCCCGCATGTTTAATCGCATAATCAAGGATTTTAGCCCGCATAATCAAGGATTTTAGCCCGCATAATCAAGGATTTTAGCCCGCGTTTTTCTGGAGGTTCTAATTTGTTTATGTGAAACGCTCAATGAACTACATCTCTGGTCTCACAGAACAACACACGTCACCAAGATGGCCGTCACTACTGTCTTGTCAACAAAACGATTGACTACCCTCACTATCACCATAATGAAACACGTCCTGAAGAATGTCATGCAAAGCTGCCTGCCTGCCTTCCTTTGATTCTCTCTGAACTGCCTGGTCGTTTTAATGTTTAATGTCAACCATTTGTGCAGATAGCATGAAGTAGAGAAGATCGTCGATGCTAGCGTTAGCGTTAGCATTTCTCCCCCGGGCTTAAATTGTGTATTATAGAATGATCACACCGGTGACAGTACTATTCAAAGGGTTCACGAAATATGACTACTACTCTTACTGTTTAACATGTTGGGTTACTTAATGTTACTTCATGTTAAGGCTAATACAAATGACAAGGCTGTAATGCTAACTAACGTGCTAGCTACTAGCTAGCTTGATCCAGACACTCCTGGTCCTTTCATCAGACGGGAAGCGAAAGAACGAGCAAGACCCATTGCTGGTATGATAACAACCTGGTACTAAGCACACAGGCATCTTGTTAAAGTTATCTTATTTTAGCCAGTGCCATATAGATAGATTATATCTATATGGCGCTGATCTTAGCTATCTCTTAGTGGAGGAAAACAATTGTGACATCACTTACGCGACTCTGGGATTTGTAGTCTTTCTAGTTGCGTATTTTTCATAGTCTTATATTTCAACAGTTTTACGACAAACTGTGACTTTTTTGACATGGAAATGATTTTTTAAGATTGACAAACATCATATGTGTAATTCATGGCACAATTCAAACGGGATCGAAAGATAAGTTTTCTCTCTCCATTGACTTCAATACATTATTTTTCCGAAATAAGGTCCCATGGGGCGGAAGTAGAAGGGCGTGACTTCGCCACTCTATTTGTGATTTATTTGTACACTCAAACTATCACACTGAGGCCTTTCTCAGACTACACTCGCTGCAGGAAACTCAGCATTATCATTCATAACGACTGTGATTATATTATTACTATTATTATTATTAGAGGTTGTGATATTTAATGTTGTGTCACATGACGTCACGGTTTGAACAGGGTCAAAGAAATGTCTTTAGATTGTCATCAAAGTAAGGACCTTTGTTGACATTTGGAATAAAAGAATGTCTTTGTTTAGGACCATCAGAGAGGAGAGTCCTGTTCCTTTCTGTGACTTAAGGACCATTTCTACAGCCCTATGATATTTCAGAAGAACTTCTGGAACAGAATAGGCTACAGCTTTGTGGAAGAGAGGAGGACATGTTTTTGGGGAAAGGGAAGCACTTTGGTAAATAAGGAAAAGTATGATTTTTTATTTATTTAAACATGTGTGTTTGAGAGGAGTGTCTGGTGTGCGCGTCTCTGCAGCTCTACTAAATATAACACATTTAGACTTTAACACATACTGCAACATTTTTGAAAAGTATTAAAAACAATATTTTGGAAAAAGAGGATTTGGGGGGAAAATAAGGAAAATGTCATCGTGTTATAATAAGAATAATTGTGTGTGTGTGTGCGTGTGTGTGTGTGTGTGTGTGTGTGTGTGTGTGTGTGTGTGTGTGTGTGTGTGTGTGTGTGTGTGTGTGTGTGTGTGTGTGTGTGTGTTCAGGCTGGACGGGGCTCCCTGCAGTGTCTCTAATGCTCGCCGCCTGCTCTCTCACTGTGAACACGTGTTCAGCCGCTACAGACTGGCCTACCAACAGAACCTTCTGGACGTCAGCAAGGCTCTGCTGCAGGACACACACTCCTCCGGATACCTGAGGGACCGGCTGGCCAGCTGATCCAATCCCCACCAGAACCACCGGCTGGAATACAGAGAGCTGCAGGGATGTGGTGTTCCTGTGCTGGTCCCTGAAGGCAGCATCTCCCTGCTCCAATGGGATTCCTCCGTGGGATGTTTGGATTATTGCAGAAAATAATCTCTGTGTCAAACAAACTCACACGTTTAGTTCAGCAGTGAGGAATCTACTCACCACAGACCTTAGTTCAGACTAACAACCAAACACACATTCAGAAGACCATTGACTTCCAGACCAGGGGACAGGAAGTGGTAACATGCTGACTCATTTCAGGGTTTAGGACTCATTCCTGCACCCAGTGGCGGCGCCAGGGTATGGCTGGGGTAGGCTACAGCCATACCAAGAAATGGCTTAGCCCCACCTTAGCCCCACCATGAAAAATGATGTTAAAGTAAGCAAAATAAAGTCTGCCAACTCGCGCGGAGTAAATTGCACAGACAGTGTTGTATATATTTAGACTATGGACTACGACATTTAGGTTGACCGTTTATTCAACACGTTATTGCACACGCTGCCATGACAACACAACAACAACCAACTGTATCCGGTTCACACATCCCCAAACTCCCGGTGCCATCTTAAAGGCACAGTCACACCTGATGTGACACATACATAACATTTACCCCCCCCCCCACAAGGAACCCAATTAACTTTGGGCTATCTACTCTAGATGAACTGGGTAGACTGCCAGTCACCAGCATAGCCATGTGGATTATTCTGCCACGCAACAGACTATGCTCTGAACATTACCCCTGAGAATCACAAGCTCACAATATAGTCCTCCAAGTATCTTGGTCTGACCCGGACACGGGCCGGATGAGCTTCAGGACGAACCACTGGCTCAACCGGCTCAGGTGGGAACCCGGCTGGACCCTGCAACAGCTCATCAGGAAAAGCAAAGTCCCCGTCCTCCCTGGGCCCTGGGTCCACGATGGGGGGCGGTGCCACCTTCCGAAGCCGGCTTGCATGCCACCGTGATCCGTCGGCCAGACGAAAGGTGGCTGACCCCAGTTGAGCGGTGACCTTCATCGGCGCCGTCCAGAAGGATAGCAGCTTGTGGTCCCGGTTAGGACGGTGAATCCTGACCCAATCCCCCACTGTGAAGGGAGGCGCTCTCACCCTCCGTCTCTTGTCGAACCGCTGCTTCATGCGGCGCTGAGCCTCTGCGACCCTGGCGCTCTGGCAGGGTGCGGCTGTTGCCGTGACGGCCGCCGGGGCCCGTAACCGATCCAAAGGGAGCTGGAGCTCAAGGCCCATCATCAAGAGGGCTGGGGAGCTGCCGGTAGTTGAATGCGGCGTCGCCCGGTAGTGAAGCAGGGTGCGGAGCAGCGCGGCTGAGAACGGAAGACCATCTGCCAGGTGTGCTCTGATCCCGTTCTTTAGGGTTTGGTTGAACCTTTCCACCCCCCCATTTGCTTGCGGGTGGTAGAAAGCTGTACGGATGTGTTTAATCCCCCTCTCTTCCACAAAGGTGGCGAACTCAGCTGAGACAAACGGTGGGCCGTTATCTGTAGTGATGGCGTTAGGACTGCCCCACCGAGTAAACAGAGAGGAGAGGAAGTCTGTGACCAACCGAGCCGTTACGGACCCTGTGGCGACCACCTCTGGCCATTTCGAATGGAGGTCGTAGGCCACCAGGAGGAAGCGTTGGTGGTGCGGGACGCCGTGGAGCTCCCCACAGATGTCCAGCTGCATGTGCTCCCAAGGCGTGCGCGGCCACTGCAAAGGGCTGCAGGGGCGGTGGGGGTGGCGGGCCAGTTTTGCCACTGACCAGGCAGGCCGTGCACTCCTTCACCATTGTCTCTATATCTCGATCTATGCCCGGCCACCACACCAAATCCCTGCAGCGCTGTTTCACCTTCACGATACCCAGGTGGCCCTTGTGCGCCATAGCCAATACGCATGCCCTGAGGTTGATGGGGACGAATGTGCGGAGGCCCCGGGCCATGCAGACACCTTTCCAGCAGGTCAGCTCGTCCTTGACCCGATGAAAAGATGCCAGCTCCTCCGGGAACTTCGCAGGCCATCCCTCCCGGATGTAAGTGCAGAGCCGGGAGAGCGTGGGGTCCTCCTCTGACGCGAGCCGAAGGTCCTCCAGGGAAACCGCGGCCTGAAGCAGGGCGTGGAGCATGAGTATGAGCTCTGACTCTGTTGCGTCAGGGCCCGCGCCGGGCGCTGGGGTGGGGGTGGCGCGGGAGAGCAGGTCAGCCACCACATTCTCCCTGCCGGGAGTAAACACTGTGGTGAAGTCATACGGCAGGAGCCTCTCTGACCAGCGGTAGATCCTCAGCGGTTTGTGCCCCGACCCCGATGTAGCAAGCAGGGCTGTAAGAGCCTGGTGGTCAGTACGCAACGTAAAATGTCGCCCATACACGTACATATGCCACCGCTCGTACGCCCAGACGCAGGCCAGCGCCTCCCGCTCCCCCACCGAGTATTTCTGTTCGGCCGAGTTGAGGGACCGAGAGGCGGTATATATCCAGTCTCTGATAGTGTTATGTTATTATGAGAGTGCTCTGTTTGATTCTGAAATTGTATATATTTATATAAATATATACATATGTGTGTGTGTGTGTGTGTGTGTGTGTGTGTGTGTGTGTGTGTGTGTGTGTGTGTGTGTGTGTGTGTGTGTGTCTGTGTGTATGTCCGCATCTGTAGCCTGTTATTGTCTCATTATACCGCACTGTGAATTAATTAAAAGTAAAATATATAAGTCGTCATGAACACATCTGTCCATCAGACAGAGGGCTGCTGTGCCTCCTGTCATCATTAATGGACGTATCTTTAAAATGACCGCTCAGAGGAGAGGAGTTCTCATTTCTCTAACCGCCTGCTGCTTCCCCTCCTTTCTCCTCGGCTCCCCTCCTCGGCTCCTCTGCTCGCATCTCCTGTGGGCGGGACTAAGTCTCGAGGATAGGAGTCGAGGAGGGGAGTCGAGGAGGGACATTTCATGAAATGAGAACGGGCCCAGGTCGCCCTTTTTATTTACTACAAGACAAATGTGCCTTTTTATTTCATACAGTTCAATTTGGATTGAGACAGGGAAATAATCTAAACCTCACGCGTGGCGTTTCACTGTCAAGGGGGGAGATATAGCGTGTATGTAATTACATTGCAAATACTGACTTGAGCCCCACCACTGTATGGGTTAGCCCTACCATAGATTACCCAACAAAAATACTCTGGAGCCGCCACTGACTACATGCTAATGCTACAAACAACAACATCTGGTAACCGGAAGTCCGCGGTGTCGCCAACATCCGGTCCAGGGAAAAATACTGCTTACAGTAAATAATGTCCCTTAAAGTTCCGGCACAATATATTGATTTATTTCTAACATCATCATATCAGACAAGTTAGCTAAAATATCGTTAAAAAGACAGTCAACAGACATACAAATACCATT
The DNA here is from genome assembly GCF_902827165.1 of Trematomus bernacchii. Taxonomy (NCBI): domain Eukaryota; kingdom Metazoa; phylum Chordata; class Actinopteri; order Perciformes; family Nototheniidae; genus Trematomus; species Trematomus bernacchii. The sequence continues at coordinate 19,279 of NW_022987577.1, read as the reverse complement.
AAGTAAAACAGAGGTTAAAACCATTATTAATGTTCGTACTCTGCATTATGACAATAAGCCAATAAACGGCACATCAAACAAGACATGAACTTAGTAAGTAAGAGGACATTGACTTCACGACTTCAAATCCTGCTTAGACATTAATTAATTATTCTGATCAAACACACATTGGATTTTCCAGTCGTGAAAAGTGATTAAGGGATACTCTATCTGATTAATGTGCTTAAAACAAGTTATTTGAAAGAAGAATGTTACATTAATAATTGTGAAAACTCAAAATCAAAGAGCAGCCTGAAAGTGGCCCGGAGAAAAAAGGGTTTCCATCTTTGCTTTTATACATTTTTATCAGGAAGAAATAGGATTAAAGTTGGGAAAGCAGTAGAAATGTGACATTACATGTAGGAGAAACAGTGAGTTGGTTATTAGAGGGTCTGTGGGAATGTAGAGGGACTGTAAAGGGAGCGCTGTAGCCCATTTATCAAAACACACAGAATGCTCCTTATTATCTTTCTCTGACCTCTTTTCTCATGTCTGTTTGTAATTGTTTTTGTCTGGTTGCTGTTTACTTCAAGCAAAGAAGAAGAATAGACTCAAAGTAAACCTCCTCTTGTTACAAAGCTGTGTTAATGCCCTCCCCAGAGAGAGACACACCCTCACTCACAGAGCTACACTGAGAGGAGGAGCACTGAAACAGGAGAGCTTCAACAACTTCACAGAAGCGAAAGTGAAACTTAGTGAGAGCAGAGCTGCGGTCCAGACAGCGTCTCTGTTTCTCTGAAGAAACAACTGAATCCAGCAGCTTCTTCTCGACAACACAGCAGAACCTCTGCAAACACTGGTGAGTGCACTGCAGAGACACAACGCCTCACTAAACACGAGACAAAGAACAGGAACAGCAGTTAGCCCAGGCGTGCTAACGGCTAACTAGCCTAGCTCAGATTGTTTGGGAGGTCTCTTTTTGTGTAGTCTGTAAAGGCACGACATTTACATTGTACAACTTATTTAACTGGTATACACTTTGGTCAGCAGCCGTTAACTTATAACCCTTTCTTTCTCAACTTCTCTGTAGTTACTGCTGTCTGTCTTTGTAAAGCAGATCATATTTCCTGTGTTTCAACATCTGGTGTAAACTCAAACCCTCAGCTCTACTCAGACAGGAAGTTCCTCTCAGGGCAAATGTTTAACCGATGTCTATTTATTATCACAGTAAATTACAACATTTGTGTTTAATTCAGCGTTATTATAATATGTATTATTATTATTATTGGTATTATTTTCTGTTTACTGGATGAGTAGTGGTTTAATTAGATTACATTCAAGATTTCAACATGACACCAACAAATGAACTTGCTCTAAAAAATACTTAAATAAGATAACACCAATTAATAAAAAAAAGAAAATACAATTAGATATATATATATATATATTTTATTGATCCCAATTTGGGAAATTCTTTAGTTACAGACGCAGCGCTGTGTTCAGACATTAAAATACAAATACTTAAAAAGTGGAATAAAGAATGAACAATTACAAATACAAATAATGTGACCACCTTTAAGAGAGCGTGACATGTTTTATTACAGGTTTGAGTTCAGATATGTGAATCTTTCAAGCTCTTTCAGACATTTCAGGAAGTAGAACATCTGTCTGTTGATGGGGCTCACATTGAACCATCAACTAACCACAGCAATAAACACAATGTGCAGTGTTGCCACATCCTAACAAGTTCAAAACATGAATATTAAACAACAGTGGGTATAAATAAAGTCAATCAAAAGTCAGTTTTGCAGATGAGTCATACAAACTAGCTGCAACACGAGGGTCCTGAAAGGGGGGGGCTGTTCATACTCTGCATTATGACAATAAGCCAATACACGGCACATCAAACAGGATATGTACTTTAGTAAGTAAGAGGACATGGACTTCATGAACACACAACATTAAACTGTGCAACAACAAGCTGTCCATTCACCATCCTCTCCTCTCCTGCTGCTGCAGGGACTGAGGAAGCAGACGTTGTTGTGCAGCTCTCACTTTACTCCACTAGATGTCAATGCTGGCCTTTCCAACACAAAGAGCTTTAACCCACGTGTTGTGCAATCAAAGAGGACCTGAGATTTGACTCCATTAAGACTAGAGATGACGCTTTGAAGATAAACTATTACGGTTTTAAGTCCTACCTGATAAAATCCTAGCATAATGCAAAGTGTAAAGACAATGACAGGCATGATTTCAATATTTAATCGTCCATAATTTGCATTTAAAGGACTTGATCTCAGATATATGCACAGTAAATATAATAAAAAAGAACAGATTTACCATGAATTCATGCCAGCCCTGTGGGTTTTATAACAAACTGCAGCCTGATGCATGCTTCTTATAAATGACTGTATGACCAGTCTGATACTGAAACTAATGACATGAATGCATGAGTTAAATAAACTCTTAATCTCCTATACTTTCACATATCTACACATTAAAGGTCTATTATATTGTTTTTCATCAATATATTATAGGTCTCAGATATATACAAAACATGTCTCTGAAGTGTTTGTCTGAAACGCCAAACAGATCATTGCAGCATCTAGGCCTGTCACGATAATTCATTTTGTTGGACGATACATTTTCTTCAATTATTGCGATAAACGATAATATTGTCGACACCGTTGTAAGACCATTTTAGACCACTGACATAATGATAATAATATATAATAATAATTTAAGTACATCCATTCAAACAGAACTTTGTATTGAACATTCAACATTGCAAATGAAATGTGAAATAATATTCAAATATATAAATTATATATAATAAATAAAACAAATAAATTAATATATATAATGTATAATATGTTCGTTAACAACCTTTTTTTTCATGACTAAAACAAGACGATGACGAGACGGCACCGACGGCAGTAAACAATAACTGTAACGAAATCAACATGCAATATCGTTGACGAAAAGTGACGAGACGAAAATGTAGTTTACTAAATAAAAACTATGCCAAAATCTCTCTTTACTTTCGTTGACGAAAAATTAGGAGATGAAATATTATCAAAGATAACGTTACATCTCTGATAGTTAGTTTTTCTCCCAGCAGTTCCATTTCCGGTGCTGCGGCTGGGTGCAGCAGCTGTGTGTCTGTGCTGCGCGCGGCGGTACATTTGAAATACACCGGGCCAGCGGCACACTGTGAACTGTCAGGAAGACTCGGGTCTAACTCATCGTCTAACTAACCTTTTTTAACAGAAAATAAAATGGCAACAACAGGGCTTGGGAGCAGTGGTCGCGTTAACCGAATACCCCCCCCCCCCCCCCCGTCAGCGCGAGTGAGTGACGAGTTGTGTACAGACTGACAAAAAGTAGACTAAAATAATTAGTTTTCTTTGACTAAAATAAGACTAAAATGCTCAGACTTTTAGTCGACTAAAACTTGACTAAATAAAAACAGGATGAAGGTGACTAAATATGACTAAAACTAAAAAGGACATTTAACACAGGACTAAGACTAAAACTAAATAAAAAAATAGCTGACGAAATTAACACTAGTTGCTATGCAACAACACTAACAGCTAGCGAACATATTAGACAGAGAGCGTTGATCCATTATTTGGCTATTTATTTACATTAATGTGTATGTTGCTGTTTATTGTGCAGCCACTGAAAAACTGTCCAGCATCAGTAGAATGGCTTACGTGGTTACTTGTATAGGCTGAGGTTGTTCTAGGCTGTTGCTTGGCGTGGCGAGAATATTGCTCCACTTTCTCCGGTCCCCGAGATTCGGCTTCCAGTAGCTCTGGAGAGAGCTTTCGCACCTGTGGCCACTAACGGTCATAATCTCTCTGCTTTGTTTCAAGACCCGCATCAGAAAGCTTTTGAATGGTGATACTTTTCCAGTTGGTCTACCTGCTCTTCACGTAGCTCTGCATGTCGTCGTTTAGGTGCTTTCTGGAGATAGGCACTGCTCAATCCACTCCTCCATAGTAAGGCCAGCCCGGAGGTCCAAGTTAACCTTAAATGTTTCCATCTTAAGCTTTGTAAGTTTGTTTCCTAACGGACGCAATGTAAATATATTTATAAAACGGACAAGTCAAATCAAGCAATCTGATTGGTCGATAGCGTTTTTGCGGACCTTTTTGATTACAGATTTGAAAACATCGTTGCTTGCTTTAAAAGTAGCACAACTCATTATGTCAAACCTTGGAAAGTATCTAGATATCCCTGCCCTAATGCCAAAGTCACTGGCAACTGAATATGTTTTGCCGTTTGATGTCTATGTCTGGACCGCTGCGTAAAAGGAGGGTTTCTGCTCCGTTACTTCTCCGCTGTTTTCTTGTCCCAGTTAGAAAAGAAAACGGCATGCAGTTTGCTTTTCAGCCCAACTGTATATAGTTAAATCGACTGGACTTCTTTCTGCAGATGTGAGCGTCCTTTAACAACGGTCAATAAGTCCTTGCTGCACATTATCCCTTACATGTTTCATTCTGCTATTAACAGGCATTACACTGTGCCTTGTCTTTTTCTTTTTTAGTGTAGTGGAGCCACTTTAGAGCGTTTACCGCGATCCATCTTTGGTGTTATGAAGTGACTGAGCTCGTGAACTGTCTACGGGAGGGCGGGGGGAGCCTCGCTGCGGGACACCTGTGGACCTCTGTCGCCTGTCAGCGCAACTTACATGACGGCGTTTAAAAAATTAAGGGCGGTGCCGTCAACGGCCCGCTGACGACCAGCTGTTCAGTGATTCTCCAGAACACACAGATGGCCAGTCCGCCCCTGTATTCTACCGGGTCACCACGGCACAGACGGACCCGGTGGAATACAGGGTCTACCGCGTTTAGGAACCGTTAAGCAGAACCAAAATTGTGTATTTTGTATGGGTACCCGGTACCCAGCATTTTCTTATCGGTTCTCATCTGGAACCGAGTTTCGGTTCCCAACCGTAGTTGTGTTTCAGGTTCAGTTTAAGGTTGGTCGTATTGCTAGCTTTTGTTGCTACCTTTTTAAAACAAATGCGACATACCGGCTCATTCAAGTCTGTAGGTTCGCCTCGTTGATTTGGCTTACATCCAAAATATTCCCACACCGCAGATGTGGAATTAGGTTTTGCAACCAATTCCATTTAACTTCAAATTCCCCGTGAGTAAGTCACACATTGTCTCCTGCTTGTCTCTATATGATTCATTTGGCTGCAACACTGCTGCACGCGGAGTGTCCTGACCTGGCTGTGTGTGAGCCCCGCCCCTCACAGCGTGCCTGGCTGTGTGTGAGCCCCGCCCCTCACAGCGTGCCTGGCTCTGTGTGAGCCCCGCCCCTCACAGCGTGCCTGGCTCTGTGTGAGCCCCGCCCCTCACAGCGCGCCTGGCTGTGTGTGAGCCCCGCCCCTCACAGCGCGCCTGGCTCTGTGTGAGCCCCGCCCCTCACAGCGTGCCTGGCTCTGTGTGAGCCCCGCCCCTCACAGCGTGCCTGGCTGTGTGTGAGCCCCGCCCCTCACAGCGTGCCTGGCTCTGTGTGAGCCCCGCCCCTCACAGCGCGCCGGGCTAAAATGCTCTTTCCACAGAGGGGACACATGTTGATGTAGAAGAGACATGAAGAAGAGGGGACACATGTTGATGTAGAAGAGACGTGAAGAAGGGGATTTAGCATAATAGGTCCCCTTTAAGACATTACAAATCCTGCTTAGACATTCATTAATTATTTTGATTAAACAAACATTGGATTTTCCAGTCGTGAAAAGTGATTAAGGGATACTCTATCTGACTAATGTGCTTAAAACAAGTTATTTGAAAGAAGAATTTTACTTTCATAATTGTGAAAACTCAAAATCAAAGAGCAGCCTGAATGTGGCCCGGAGAAAAAGGGTTTCCATCTTTGCTCTTATACATTTTTATCAGGAAGAAATAGGATTAAAGTTGGGAAAGCAGTAGAAATGTGACATTACATGTAGGAGAAACAGTGAGCTGGTTATTAGAGGGTCTGTGGGAATGTAGAGGGACTGTAAAGGGAGCGCTGTAGCCCATTTATCAAAACACACAGAATGCTCCTTATTATCTTTCTCTGACCTCTTTTCTCATGTCTGTTTGTAATTGTTTTTGTCTGGTTGCTGTTTACTTCAAGCAAAGAAGAAGAATAGACTCAAAGTAAACCTCCTCTTGTTACAAAGCTGTGTTAATGTCCTCCCCAGAGAGTGACACACCCTCACTCACAGAGCTACACTGAGAGGAGGAGCACTGAAACAGGAGAGCTTCAACAACTTCACAGAAGAAACAACTGAATCCAGCAGCTTCTTCTCAACAACACAGCAGAACCTCTGCAAACACTGGTGAGTACACTAAGACACATCACTTACTAAATATTTAGTCAAAGTTAGATTAAAATCAGAATCTGACTGTATTATATCCATTTCAGCATATAAATAATATTATACTATAGCAATGTGTCAGTTAGGTTAATAGCAACAGCCAAAAATACAATGTAAACTTTAAACGGCCTTTATACAGCTGATAACGTTTACTGTGTTTTAACAACTAGTATTAACTTCAGTGATGCTCAGCAAGGAGGTCTCACTCCTCTGTTCAAATATGGCAAAATCCCCCAAAATGAATAGAGCTTATGAATAGAGCTTGTTTGGTCTACACCAGGGATGGGCAACTTGGATGGTGATGGGGGCCACATAATGTATGTAGTGGCCACCAGGGGGCCGCAGATTCACTTGGAACACACACACATTCCATGTATTGTATGTAGGGCTGTTAATAACGCGTTAACGCAATTTTTTTTTAACGCCACTAATTATTTGAACGTGCAGTTAACGTATGTGTATTTGTCCTCGGCCCACCCCGTAGTTTCAGAGCCTAAAGGCTTGACGACGTTGTTGGTGTTAGTTGTATGGTGGCAGATTCTCGCGAGAGATATGGATACAAGAAAAGGTGTTTTAAACAGCAAGCCAAGCAAACAGCTGATGCTGACAGCCCCGCTCCGGCCGCTCGCTTGCGGCAGACCACGCTTGAAAGCTTGCCGGGGAGACAGCTAAATGGGTGGCTACAGCTTAACATTGTGGAGGACGAGGGGCTGCGTTAGATAATTCGGATCGCATCCAACGTGTCGACTGCACATCAAAGCGCATTATTTTGACCCTAGGTGGGAACTTCAGTTTTGAGAGAGAGAGAGAGAGAGAGAGAGAGAGAGAGAGAGAGAGAGAGAGAGAGAGAGAGAGAGAGAGAGAGAGAGAGAGAGAGAGAGAGAGAGAGAGAGAGAGCTAGAGAGCTAGAGAGGAGAGAGAGAGCTATATCTCTCTCTCTCGTCTCTAGTCTCTTCCGTCTCTCTCTCTCTACCTCTCTCTCTCTCTTCCTCTCATCTCTCTCTCTTCTCTCTCTCGTCTCTCTTCTTCTCTCTCCTGCTCTCATCTCTCTCTTCTCCTGCTCTCGCTCCTCTCTCTCTCTCCCTCTCTATCCCCCTCTCTCTCCTTCTTCTCGCTCTCTCTCTCGCTCTCCTCTCTCTCCTCTCTCCGCTCTCTCTCCTCCCTTTCTCTCTCTCTCTCTCTTTCTCTTCTAGTCTCTCCTCTCCTCTCTCTCTTCTCTTTGGCTCTCTCTTGCGCTCTCTCTCTCTCTCTCTCTCTCTCTCTCTCTCCTCGTTCTCTCTCCTCGCTCTCTCTTCTCTCTCTCTCTCTGCTCTCTCCTTCTCTTGCCCTCTCGCTCGCTGTCTCTCTCTCTGCGCTCTCCTCGCTCTCTTCGCTATATTTTTTCCACTCATATGTTGATAAGAGTATTACAAACTTGAAAAATATATAAGGTACATTTAGAACCATTGAGATGAACCATTAGGATGACATAAACATGAAGTCATGATGAACCCTAACCCAGACATTAGTTGTCTAACTTGAACCTAAGACACTTGAAGCCTGTCTCTGCTGACGCACAATAAGGGAATGTCAACACAGGCACTCTGCTGTTCCTCAGCGCTGCTCCCGCTGAATTTATGAATGAAAAGCGTATAGTAATCATAGATAACACGGCAGGGTCCGTGACAGTTTGTTTTCATCTGATTTCAAATAAACTAACTTTGAAGCTTGTAAAGGCATAATTACAAGCGGTAACTTAAATTCACAGCAGGCATAACAACAGCCGGTGTTTCTTGAGTGTTTCCCCGGGAAACAAACACAATACACACAAACGTGTCACAGATTATTTATATTATTTCGCGGTATTTGGCTGCCGAACGAAATCATGTACGCAGCTCGCGTATAGACAAATAGACAATATGTAATTAAGTTGTGTTTCTTCACACGTTTTGTCCTCAGTGTAGACATGTCTGCTGCCAGCTGTCTGCTGATCAGTTTCTGTGCTCCATCTGTCTGGATGTGTTCACTGATCCAGTCAGCACACCATGTGGACGCTCCGTCTTTTAACCTTTTTCTCTCTCTTGATCCTCTTTAGTCTTTATAGTGCTTAACATCGGTCTGTACTACTGTCATATTGACCTCTGAAATGTCCCATTTGACCAATCAGAATCCAGCATTCAACTAAAGGCCCTGACACACCAAACTGACACCAAAGAACACGTCCCGACGGACCCGACTGTTGTGTCGCCTCACGTCTCCTGCGTCTTGGCCATGTGTCGCACTGGAACACACCGCAAAGACTTCAGCCGACGGCCACGTAGCACGTACGCACTGCGCATGCGTGAGTGGCAATAACTCTCCTTACCAGCAGGCGGCGGAAGTGTGTATTCGTCATTCAAAAGAGGCAACCGGAAGACAGACTGCGTGATATATACAAACAACAAATAGCGAATAGCCAACAAATCCAAAGACGCACCGTTAATGGTGACATGGAACAGGGACAACTCACAGTGATCATGGGAAGTCCTGCACAGATCTCAAAACCGTGACACCCGTCAGTCTGCTCTCCATATCCTCCGCACCATTTGTTCCTATGACTTACTGATGTGAGCCTGAGGGATAAGTGGAGAAGAGTTCTCAGGAAAAAATAAGGACAGAGCATGTTGCCAAGCTTTACCTGGAGATGCTTGCAGCCAGATTATCATGAAGGAGCGGAGCTTTTGCATCTCACAGTTGAGGAAGATCAGTAACAGAGGAACCCAGACTCATGAGGAGCCTGACAAAGGTCTACTGGACTTTACATCATTAAAAAAGAAGAGTTGCCAGGTAGGACAGAAGAATGAAAGAGGAGATTAAGGCGAGACAGACTAGAGAAGATGAAGTGAAGGCTAAACTAAGGCAAACAGTTTGATAGATGGAATGAGTAGTAGAGAGGCAGGCAGAAATTAAATTAAATACTACCATTAAAGAAAAGCCAGAAGAAGATACCGTCCACGAGAGTAAATGTCTAGAAGTATCCAGAGAATAGGTGATCTCAGGTTTTGAAGATCAGCAAAAAACAGTATTCGCGATGTTCATGAACTTCCGTCGTATTCACAAGTGCCAGTTCGTGCAGCTGCTGACCGCATGCATGGTGCTGTGTGTGGTGATGGTCAGCTGGGAGGAGCTGGACCACCATGTGGTCAGCCACATGAAATCCTACACGTACCGCTACCTGGTCAACAGCTACGACTTCCTCAACTCTAACTTCAACATCACCTCCAACCGTCACAGAAAGGATGGTTCTACTAACGTGTTGATGACCTACCCGTACCTCATCAACCGTCCAGGGAAATGTGCAAGGAGAGATGGGAAAAGCGTGGATGACGTCCTCCTTCTTCTGTTTGTGAAATCATCGCCAGAGAACTTTGAGCGGCGCCAGGCCATCAGGGACACGTGGGGGAACGAGAGCTTTGTTTGGTCCGAACTGGGAGCCACCGTGCGGATGGTGTTCGCCCTCGGTGTGGACGCAAAGCGGAGATCCAGGGTGCAGAGAGCACTGCTACAGGAGGACCAGACCTACGGAGACCTGATCCAGCAGGACTTTTTGGATACCTTCCACAACCTCACAGCCAAACTGATCACGCAGTTCCACTGGGCCCATGACTACTGCCCTCAGGCACGCTTCCTCATGTCTGCAGATGACGACATCTTCGTCCACATGCCCAATTTGGTGAAGTACCTAAGGCAGCTTCTGAGTAATAAATCAGGGGTCAAAGACTTTTGGGTGGGGCATGTACATAGAGGAGCCCCTCCAGTTCGCCGCAAAGAAAGCAAATACCACATCCCCTATGATCTGTACCCCTGGCCTTCCTACCCGGACTACACGGCTGGAGCGGGGTACGTGGTTTCAGGAGATGTGGCCGCTAAGATCTACCAGGCCACTCAGGTGCTGAACTCCTCCATTTACATTGATGACGTCTTCATGGGGATTTGTGCCAAAGCCATGGGGGTCTCTCCCCAGGAGCATTTGTACTTTTCAGGTGAGGGCAAGGCTCTCTATCACCCCTGTATCTATGACCACATGATCACATCGCACGGTCACGCCACAGACATTCGGTCACTGTGGCAGGCAGCTACAGACCCTGCAGTGTACGGCAAGTCCAGAGGATTTATGGGTAATCTGTACTGCACAGCGGTGAGGGCGATGATGCTGTGTCGGCCATATTACCAGAACTCTTACTCCTGTATGGCTGCTTTTACATAAATTATCCTCAGGTAACGCAAGGACTGCTTAAAGGTAGGGTAGGTAAGTTTGGGAAACCGGCTCGAGATCGCTAGAATTTGAAAATACACAACCGGAAAAAATCTGCCACTTCCTTACAGAGCCCCTCCTCCAACACACACGAACGCGCACATGACCAATGAGGGCACGAGATAAGTTTGTGCACAGATGGAAGGCTGACAGGCAGGTAGGCCATCCAGTTATTTTAGCCGGGCCGGCTCAGACGATTGGTCGTGCTTTTTACAGTACTACGGCTTCCACTGATGACTTTTTTTATGGATTTTTTGTCAAAGCACTTCAGATATTCATTGCTATCGGGATGTTAAGAGCATTCCATGGAATATAAGAAAAAGTGTATCTCAAGCCGGTTTCTCAAACTTACCTACCCCACCTTTAATGCTAAATGTTTGCAGACAAAGAAATGACGGAACTTTACTTGAACAGTCTGCCATGCTGTTTTTCTTTAATGTGATATGTAAGTGTTTACTTGGCTAACCTGCCACACACCACCAATGCTACAGCTTGAGCCAAGCAGCACAGGGATGAACTATGCCAATATTTTAACAGTATCAGTGCAGTGCCTTTTCAGTGGGGCAAGATATAGCAAATATGTGCCTATCCTGCTATTTGTGTTTATTCTTTTAATCACACAGCGTTAAGAACAAATCAAAATGTGCCTATAACTGTCAGTTGCAGCCCTAGCATTATTATTGGTTTAATATTTTTAAAACATTTTAAAATGACTATCTTGAACAGCTACAACAGTCAAATACTTCTAGGCAGATTGTGGAGGACAATGGGAGAATGAAGCCAACCTCACGTATGAAAGGCTACATGTCAATAGAGGGGCAGAAACCGTCTTGCAAATTTACATTTCAATCTTGAACAATGAACAGCGGTAGACAGTGTTGAAGAAAGGAAGAAAATGGAACAATGTATTTTATCATATAAAGCTTAAATATGCTAAAAACTGTGTTAAAACTCTGAATGCCATAGTCATGTATCGTATAGTTTAACGCTTTAGCAATATAAACAGGATGTATAACAACAATCCTTAAAAACATAGGTACTCATAAAGACCTGTAGTACGCACTTACTCTTTCGAGGAGATGAACTTTCTACGCACTTCCCCTTTCGAGGAGAACATCTGTTATGTATTTCCTTGCGGGAAGTGAACATTTAACCACAGCAATGAAGAAGGACACCTCTAACGCACCAGCTTGCACGCACAAACCATGTGACAAGCCGCGGGAAAGAAGAGGATAAAAGAAGACTGAAGAATGCTAAATCTCAGATATAATATGTATCTGAGCAAAACACATTTCATTTGTTATTGATGTGTGGTGTTATAACTTGTGAAACTTTAATAAAACTACCTGTTCACATTTGTGAGAGGAAACTAAAGTTCACGTAGCCCTTCTGATTATTGCTGGATAAGTGACAAATGAGACGGAAATGTAACCTGTTCCCACATAGCTTGAGTCGTGAGTCCAGACTGATTCCAGCGTCCTGTCTCCTTGGCTGAGGATCGATCCCTGACGGAGTCTGCAGTCTCCCAGAGAGAACAGCGGGTAAGTCGCACCTAGGTAACTCTGTTGCTGAATTCGGTGTCATATTGGAGGTCGCCGTGATCGATTGATCTGAAATACGGCAGCAGTGCTTTACGGGTATTGAATCCCAAGGTTTCAGAGGTGTGTTCATTAAGGTCTGTGATCAAAGTCTAAAGGGAGAAACTAACAGGGGAAAGTTAAATGGTGTAAAATTGATGAATGGAGGTAGTATAGAAAGAAGGGAGTTTGTCGGTACCTCGAGGTGGTGTGTGAGGACACACCTTTTATGCCCGGACTGAGTAAAAACTGTAACGTTTAACAACAGTAAGAAAGTACATTTACTTAAAGGGGACCTATCATGCAAAATGCACTTTTGTACGTCTTTTATACCCCGGTATTCCAGGGAACTCACCAAGTGTCAGAAAACACAACCCTCTCTATTTTCCTCCATACCCAAATCTCTAAAAAAGGGGCTGCAACGGATCTGATAAAAACTGATCCAGATTTGAACACTGCCCTGACGTCAGGACGGTGGCGCTACGGCTATTGGGCCAACTCCACCAATCAGGAGGAGACAGCCACGGCCATTGCCGTTCGAAAGTGCTGGAGACGCTGTAGTACATATGCCAGGCCTGTAAGTGGCGCTGTAGTCTGCCACAAAAGCAGCGAAGAAGACTTGGTTACCATGGTTACCCTTCTGTTTATTCTCCGCTGTGGCTTTCTTTCTCCCTCCCCGAGGCAAGCGTTTGCTCCCGCTGCTTTAATTCAATGCAATCCCTCCCCGTCGAGGCAAGCACTGTAATTCTCTCCGGTTAGTCCACCAGCAGATGACAAACACCCACCTCTCCGCCTCTTCCAAGGAACGAGGGGACCGTGCGGCAGAGTTTCAGTTTCAGTTTGTTTCGCCGGTCAAGATGTCCGTTAAAGTTTAAATCTTCCGGACAAAATTAGAAAAGTGCCGGTCAAAGGTCTTCTTTGTTATTTATTGAGCTTTAAAACAAATGAATAACGACTCTATATAATAAAACATGGAGGATGGAGATCTCTCTTTCTCCCCCTCTTCTGACAGCCCAGCAGCTGATCAGAGCACCTCTCCCCTGTCCTGCAGGGGGGCGTGGTCAGCAGAATCAGACCCGTAGACAGCAAACAGCACATAGAGCGAAATGAGGCATGGCTAAAATGCATGTTCTGTTTGGTATTTTGAAAACAGAAACTTATAAATATACCTTGGCCCTACAATATATCATTTAAATATAGCATGATAGGTCCCCTTTAAGTACTGTACTGCTCCACTCCCATTCAGGCAAATAGTGTACTTTATACTGCGCTACATTTATTTGATAACTTTAGTAACTTTGAAGATTCAGAATACCACAAAATATAATCAAGAAATAGTTTATCATGTATTATTATAGGTTAAGATCAAATGTTATTGATCCCATGGTGAATTTCACAAGCTACCCAGCAGTATATAATGTAATTTAAATCAGCTCCTCCACTTCAGCTCTCTGAAGCAGAAAGACACTATTTAAGCATTGTGGCTGGCAACCTTAAAGTACTGCTGCTACCACAGCAATCTGAACAGCCAATCAGAGTGATTTATTTTGCCGACAGCCTCCGCTGCCGATCGGTGTCGGCACGGCCGAAAAGACACGGCGGTGCGGGGGACACCAATCTGAGTAGGGCGACAGGACGCTCATCGACGGCCGAAATCGACTTGGTGTGTCCGGGCCTTAAGCCGTATTTAGCCTTCTTTAAATATAATTTGACTCTAATAACAAAATAAGCAGCATGGTAGCAGTTTTATTATATGAATAAATGTATGATGTGACAGTAATGGAGATGGACACATTGTGTTTTTAATGGTTTTCTATTGAATTTATTTAGGATCTTACACATGTACACAATTGTGATGTTAACAAGAACCATCAAGCTCCAGATGATATTACTGCAAAAAGGCATATGATTAAGTTAAGTTTAGCCTAAATGCGTTGTTACTATTAGTTTAATAACCAACAAGCAGCTGGAATACAAACGTTAATTTTAAAAGTGACTTTCAGCAGGCAGGGATCAGTAAGACAGCCTTAATGATGAATGATCAAACTACTCTTGTTCAGTCTTAAAATATCTCTATTAAACTTTATACTATTAAAAAACTCAGTCAAATCTTTGGAAATGTTCTGAAATGGTGGCGTTGACAGGAAACCGAGAGCTCGTTGGCTCTTGCTAAACTAAATGAAAAGCTTTCAGATGTACTTTAAAACTGAAGGCTGTTTTTATCTGTGAATCAACAAGCTCACACTGCAGACCAGTCGGACTCGTTCACCCTCGTGTTTTTATAGGGAAATACATTTAAATGCTGGTTACCATGCATCGTTACAACCGGTTTGTTGGCCCCAACAAAAGAGATGCACACCAAACTGAGAAATGATAAACTACATTTGGTCAAAGTTAGGTAGGAAGTACTCTATCATTAATTGAAGTAATAGTATTAATACCACAATATGGACATTTACAAGAAAAAGTACAAAATAAATAAATAAGAATAATGTCCTTTTTAAAAGTCAAATATATTATTGGATTATAATTATTGAAGCAATTTGATTAAATCACAATGTAGTTGATATAATTTATTTTGTAATATCTGCAGTAACAAATTACCTGTGAACAATTCATTTATTGGAGTTAAAAGTGCATTAGGTCCTGCTGATTTTTTTTGTGGAGAAGTATAAAAAAATTATATGAATGGAAAAGTAGAAATATCTCAGTACACAAGTACAGTACCTGAATACATGCACCTTTCTACTCTCCCTGTCATGGTCCTGTGTGTTTTTTAACTATATATTCTACTTGGCTCAAATTAATGTTTGTAAGTTAATCTTTGTTATTTATTAATAATTAGATTTAGTCTAAACAATTTATTATCTTATTTGATTAATTTATTAGTGTTGAGAAAAAGATCTCTATGGTATCTCTTACTTTCTCTGCACATCTGGGCTCTAATTCACTTTCACTCAGATTCTTAATTACTATTTGTATAGAATTCAGGAAAACTCAGTTTGATTCCAAATAAACAAATTATGAAAAATATATGTTTTTTGTCCTCAGAGTGTAGACATGTCTGCTGCCAGCAGTCTGTGGACTGAAGATCAGTTTCTGTGCTCCATCTGTCTGGATGTGTTCACTGATCCAGTCAGCACACCATGTGGACACAACTTCTGTAAAGCCTGCATCTCTGAACACTGGGATAGAAATGTCCCGAGTCAGTGTCCCAACTGCAAAGAGGTGTTCAACATAAAGCCTGAACTGCAGGTCAACACTTTCATCTCTGAGATGGCTGCTCAGTTCAGACAGTCAGCTCAACAGAAAGCCAGCAGCAGCTCAGAGCAACACGTTGTCAAACCAGGAGAAGTTCCCTGTGACGCCTGCACTGGAACCAGACTGAAGGCCCTGAAGTCCTGCCTGGTGTGTCTGGAGTCCTACTGTGAGACTCACCTGGAGCCTCACCTGACAAGGCCAGGCCTGAAGAAACATCAGCTGATCGACCCTCTGGAGAACCTGGAAAGCAGGATGTGTGTGAAGTACGATAAACTGCTGGAGCTCTGGAGGACTCTTTAAAGTACTAGAGACACTACATACTGATATACACCTGAACATGAGCAGGAGAGGACTCTTTAAAGTAGAGACACTACATACTGATATACACCTGAACATCAGCAGGAGAGGACTCTTTAAAGTAGAGACACTACATACTGATATACACCTGAACATCAGCAGGAGAGGACTCTTTAAAGTAGAGACACTACATACTGATATACACCTGAACATCAGCAGGAGAGGACTCTTTAAAGTAGAGACACTACATACTGATATACACCTGAACATCGGCAGGAGAGGACTCTTTAAAGTAGAGACACTACATACTGATATACACCTGAACATCGGCAGGAGAGGACTCTTTAAAGTAGAGACACTACATACTGATATACACCTGAACATCGGCAGGAGAGGACTCTTTAAAGTAGAGACACTACATACTGATATACACCTGAACATCAGCAGGAGAGGACTCTTTAAAGTAGAGACACTACATACTGATATACACCTGAACATCAGCAGGAGAGGACTCTTTAAAGTAGAGACACTACATACTGATATACACCTGAACATCAGCAGGAGAGGACTCTTTAAAGTAGAGACACTACATACTGATATACACCTGAACATCAGCAGGAGAGGACTCTTTAAAGTAGAGACACTACATACTGATATACACCTGAACATCAGCAGGAGAGGACTCTTTAAAGTAGAGACACTACATACTGATATACACCTGAACATCAGCAGGAGAGGACTCTTTAAAGTAGAGACACTACATACTGATATACACCTGAACATCAGCAAGAGAGGACTCTTTAAAGTAGAGACACTACATACTGATATACACCTGAACATCAGCAGGAGAGGACTCTTTAAAGTAGAGACACTACATACTGATATACACCTGAACATCAGCAGGAGAGGACTCTTTAAAGTAGAGACAATACATACTGATATACACCTGAACATCAGCAGGAGAGGACTCTTTAAAGTAGAGACACTACATACTGATATACACCTGAACATCAGCAGGAGAGGACTCTTTAAAGTAGAGACACTACATACTGATATACACCTGAACATCAGCAGGAAAGGACTCTTTAAAGTAGAGACACTACATACTGATATACACCTGAACATCAGCAGGAGAGGACTCTTTAAAGTAGAGGCACTAAATACTGATATACACCTGAACATGAGCAGGAGAGGACTCTTTAAAGTAGAGATACTACATACTGATATACACCTGAACATCAGCAGGAGAGGACTCTTTAAAGTAGAGACACTACATACTGATATACACCTGAACATCAGCAGGAGAGGACTCTTTAAAGTAGAGACATTACATACTGATATACACCTGAACATCAGCAGGAGAGGACTCTTTAAAGTAGAGACACTACATACTGATATACACCTGAACATCAGCAGGAGAGGACTCTTTAAAGTAGAGACAATACATACTGATATACACCTGAACATCAGCAGGAGAGGACTCTTTAAAGTAGAGACACTACATACTGATAGACACCTGAACATCAGCAGGAGAGGACTCTTTAAAGTAGAGACACTACATACTGATAGACACCTGAACATCAGCAGGAGAGGACTCTTTAAAGTAGAGACACTACATACTGATAGACACCTGAACATCAGCAGGAGAGGACTCTTTAAAGTAGAAACACTACATACTGATATACACCTGAACATCAGCAGGAGAGGACTCTTTAAAGTAGAGACACTACATACTGATATACACCTGAACATCAGCAAGAGAGGACTCTTTAAAGTAGAGACACTACATACTGATATACACCTGAACATCAGCAGGAGAGGACTCTTTAAAGTAGAGACACTACATACTGATATACACCTGAACATCAGCAGGAGAGGACTCTTTAAAGTAGAAACACTACATACTGATATACACCTGAACATCAGCAGGAGAGGACTCTTTAAATAGAGACACTACATACTGATATACACCTGAACATCAGCAGGAGAGGACTCTTTAAAGTAGAAACACTACATACTGATAGACACCTGAACATCAGCAGGAGAGGACTCTTTAAATAGAGACACTACATACTGATAGACACCTGAACATCAGCAGGAGAGGACTCTTTAAAGTAGAAACACTACATACTGATATACACCTGAACATCAGCAGGAGAGGACTCTTTAAAGTAGAGACACTACATACTGATATACACCTGAACATCAGCAGGAGAGGACTCTTTAAAGTAGAGACACTACATACTGATATATACCTGAACATAATATGTCCTTACTTACCAGCAGCAGTGGGTTTGTGGAAGAAGCAAAATTAGCAGCAGGGTAGCAGTTTAATTATATTATTTATTGTGTGATCTTACAATAAAGGAGGGTTCATGTTGAATTATATTGGGGTTTAACATGAAATAAGACCTTTTTGAACATTAAAGCCTAGAAACACGTCACAGCAGAGACACTAAATACTTATATACTCCTGAAAATGAGCTTCATATGTCCTTACTAAGCAAAACACCAGAGAATCAGACCCCAGACTCAGAGAGCTCAGGTTCCAGCAGCAGTGGGTTTGTGGAAGAAGCTGTGGATTTGCTTAGCTGCAGCCTGACCCACGATGGGCTCCAGCTCGTGGGGGGCGGCGTTGCAGAGCTGGTGGACGCTGGAGAACTCCTGCAGCAGCGCCAGAGCTTTGACCCCGCCGACCCCGGGGACTCGCTGCACCAGAACCAGGACCTTTGGGTCCAGCAGCCGAGAGGAACTCCTCCTCCTGAAGGGGTTCTCTCGACCCTCCCCGTGGACCTGGAGACGGTCAGAGCAGGTTGGAAAATCAACAGGAAAATCAGCAAATACATGGGAGCTTGTTGGGAAAACACTGAATGTCCTCTTCCAATATCAGAGTTACATGATAACAAAGGTATCCCAACTGTAGCTGTGTACATGACAGGATGTATGATTACCTAGAAGAGCATCAGGACTGTTTGAGGCATATGATAGCTATGTGATTAACATGATGATTCAGCCTCTATGGAGATAGACATGTGACAAGCATGATCATTTCTGACGTGGAGCTAATCTGAAGTAAACATTGAATACTGCTTTCTATTCCTCCATCTTGTGACTGTGTAACTCCCTCTCTTGGATATCAGCATGTGAAGGACACTGTTCAGGAACTAGTTGATGCTCTGTATGTGATGACTACTTCCATTCTGGAGAGGATCATGAATACATGGATCAAGCTCAAGCCGGTGACCAGTGAGATTTCTCTAACAGAGCTTAATGCTGTTTACACCACGATCTGAGTGTGACTCTTTAATACTAAAACACACATCCAGATGCAGGGTCGATACGGCTGAAATTAAAATGTGGCTGTCATGTGTAAATGTGTGTTTGACTGTAAGTGTGTGTGGACCCCAGGTAGAATAGCAGAGGCAGACGCTAGTGCTAATTGGGATCCTATTGAAAGATAAAAGGTCAATACGACTCACGATCTGACTGATGAGCTGCGAGGCCTCGGTCTGC
>NW_022987576.1:0-135900 GCF_902827165.1 Trematomus bernacchii | reverse complement strand
AATAAACAAGATCAACAAATATTTGGAGCGCACGTTCCACAAGCTACTAAACATATATAAATATGATAAATACAAATAAATTAGACTAAAATTAATTAGATCAAATATGTTGTAGTGCACTGTCACAACCGAGCAAAGCTAAATAATTTCGTAATTGTGGCAGGCCAAAATCGTAATTGCGATTTAAAATACGATTAATTGCACACCCCTAACACACACACACAAGCACACACAGACACATACACTTTTTGTCTAACACGCTAACACAGTTCTGTTATGCCTTTACATTTACTTTGTAAGTAATTATGGGACGTATTTCTTCTTTCATAGCAATTTTCCTTCATACTTTCTTGCCGTGAAATAGGTCTTAAATTCTATTCAAAGTGGTCTTAAAAAGGTCTTAAAAAGTCTTAAATTTGAGTAGGTGAAACCTGCAGGAACCCTGCCAATCATACAACAGCAACGATGAAAGATTGTAGCCAAGGCAGCAGAGCTCTGAATATAGCTCTTGTCTCTCTCTCTCTCTCTCTCTCTCTCTCTCTCTCTCTCTCTCTCTCTCTCTCTCTCTCTCTCTCTCTCTCACACACACACACTAGGGCTGCTCGATTATGGCAAAAATCATAATCACGATTATTTTGGTCAATAATTGATATCAAGATTATTAAATACGATTATTCATTGAGTTTGAAAACATCCATTTATTGAACTTTAAAACAAATAATAATTTGAACAGTATCTTTTTAACTGTTGATTACCCTGAACGTATAATTCAACTGCAAAACCAATACAAAAATAAATTAAATAAATTATACATTTAAATAAATAATATCAAAAATAATAAATACCAATAAACAAGATCAACAAATATTTTGGAGCGCACTTCCACAAGCTACTAACATATATAAATATGATAAATACAAATAAATTAGACTAAAATTAATTAGATCAAATATGTTGTAGTGCACTGTCACAACCGAGCAAAGCTAAATAATTTCGTAATTGTGGCAGGCCAAAATCGTAATTGCGATTTAAAATACGATTAATTGCACACCCCTAACACACACACACAAGCACACACAGACACATACACTTTTTGTCTAACACGCTAACACAGTTCTGTTATGCCTTTACATTTACTTTGTAAGTAATTATGGGACGTATTTCTTCTTTCATAGCAATTTTCCTTCATACTTTCTTGCCGTGAAATAGGTCTTAAATTCTATTCAAAGTGGTCTTAAAAAGGTCTTAAAAAGTCTTAAATTTGAGTAGGTGAAACCTGCAGGAACCCTGTGTTAGGTTTTGTTGTTTTGTTAGTTTAAGTTTATCTTAAGTTCTCTTTTTGCTTAGTTTTTTCCTCCTTGTGAGCGTTTTTTTTGTTATTCCAGTACTTACTCTGTTAAGAGAGATTTTCTGTTCAATGACATTAAAAAGACAATTTTTGTTACATTCAAGACTGTGTCTCTGGGTCGTGCATTTGGGTTCTCCAGTTTGTGTCAAGGTCGTGACACCTTTTCAACTACAGCACGTCTCTGAAATGGCTTGGCAGAAGAAATGGCTTCATATTTTTTGTGTTGATTTGTTATCGCCACTGTTTTAAAAATGCAATCTCCATGTTTTTGGATATTAATATCGATAGTTTTATGGATGAAAATATTTATCATTTAGCACAAGAAAATACATGGTCTGTATTGTTTGCTGTCTCCCCACAGTTATTGGTGAGCTTTAAAATTGTGTCAAGAATTTCTGGTAATCTGTAAATTACCAGCATGACATGAAGTATACTATAATAACTTGTTTTACAGTTACAATACTGATACTGTAACTTAAAATTATAGCATTAAAATGTCTATTTTACAGTTGAAACACTATTACCGTAAACAAAAATACAGTACTTTTTAAATGGCAGTGTTTTGTTCTATAGTTAAAATACTATTACCTTAAACAAAAATACAATGCTGAAAATTACTGTTTTATTTTACAGCTATAACGGGCCGTCTCCACAGCAGCGTTAAAAAATCTTGAAACGCTTCTGCCCATTCACTTTGAATGGGGTGACGTCACTTTCCCTCACTTTTCGCCGAAATGCTTTGTGGGCAGGCGAGCGGAGATTTTCAGGATTTTGAGGATTCAAAGTTGAACAATGTTCAACTTTTGAGGCTGAGGTGGAAGCGTCATCCAATCAAATCCCGTGTACGCAAATCTGACAGTTCAAGCTCTAGCCAATCAAACGGCGTGTATGCTGGGAGAGAAATACCGCAGGTCATTTCCTCATATTCCAAAAAATGGAGGAGAAATTAGCGGTAGCGAATCAATCACCCGGTGCTTTATGACCAGACCTACCGGGATATAAACCGGAGGAGCCAGGCATGGAGGGGAGGTGGCAGAGACAGTGGTAGGTTTTCGCCTGTTTTGGGGAGTTTATATCCAGTTTACTTCGGGCTTTTTTGCTTCGTATGTCGCGGGCGGGAGATTCATGTGATTGGTTGCTCGCAAAAAATCCTCAAGCTTCAGATATGCCCACCTCCAAGATTTTTTTAACGCTGCTGTGGAGACGGCCCGTAACACTACTGCTGTTACAAAAAGTAATTAAATATTACTGTGTTTCATTTTACGGTTAAAACACTATTACCGTAAACATAAATACAGTACTTGGAAGTTACTGTGTTTCATTTTACAGTTAAAACACTATTACCGTAAACACAAATACAGTACTTAGAAGTTACTGTGTTTCATTTTACACTGTTACTGTAAATAAAAACTTGTAAATACTGTGATTACCTTTACAGTATTTAACTGGCAGCAATTGACAAGTTACCTACTTTAATTCATTTTTACAGTATTTAACTGGCAACAATTGACAAGCTACTTACTGTAATTCATTTTACAGTATTTAACTGGCAACAATTGACAAGTTATTTACTGTAATTAATTTTACAGTAAGTTAATGGCAACAATTGACAAGTTACTTACTGTAATTCATTTTACAGTATTTAACTGACAACAATTGACAAGTTACTTACTGTAATTCTACAGTAAGTAACTTGTCAATTGCTGCCAGCTAAATACTGTGAATTTCACGGTACGTTTCTTACAGTGTACTTATAGTGAAAACCACCCTTGAATGATGGGATGGTAGACTAAAAGCTTTAGGAATCCAAAGTATAACATAAGTACTGTAGTGCAGAGAGAAAGGAGACAGAGGTGGTGTATCAAAGCTACATGCTAGGCTTTTATTTATCATCTGTACAGGAATGTAAACAACTTCCAGACGGGAAGTGAAGAGCCCGGAAACCGGCAGTCCGGTCCCTTAAATGGGCCGTGCGGAAACAATAACCCCACCCATAGATCCGTGGGTGAATAATGTCAATCACCACAGTACCCTGTATCAAGATTGAGGCAAACAAGTGAAATTTGACCTTTTTAGAGAGGTTTAGCCAAAAAAGGTCCAGGCGGAATAAGCTTTGGGCACATTTGGGTACATCTGGTTCCATCAGTGCCATTTGACCTTTTTCAGGTACCAGACTATAAAAATGGTGTATTACATTGAATTATCACCATAGGTATTCATTCCATCCAAAGAAAAACAATTAAAATTAAAAGAAAAGATATATATAATAATTTTTTTTAAATTTAATTTGTGAGAAAAAAAAAGGACCCGCCGACGGGGTCTTTGGGGCTTAACACGTTAATGCAAGAAAATAGGAAAAATGGCAAGGGGGGTGAATACTTTCGCAAGGCACTGTAAATGATTGATAAAACGTACCTCTAGTGAACATACTGTATGTGTGGAAATACACAGATAGTTATTATTAATGGAGAGAAAAAGTGCAGTGAAGGGATTTATATCAACCTGTAGGAGCCAAAACGTTGATTTATTATTTTTATTTAATCATTTAATGTATGTAATGGAGTATAATTGTTTGGTGTCATTTGATCGGGATCCGCAGCCATGGTTGGGCGGAGCGGCTGATTGGTGCTGCGATTGCCTCAGCTGGTTAAAAGAGTCCTGCTGATGACACTCTGGGTGCTATTTTGGTTGTGAAGCCACACGGTTTTTTGACCACTGCATTGCACTGCAGAGAAGATATGATTTGTTTATTTAAGTGAAGAAAACTGTTTCAATAACGTCTGGTAAGATACCTTCATTTGTGTTTGAAGAAGAGAACGAACATGGAAATAAATGTACCAAAAACGAACAATATATCTCTGAGTGATGTGTGAGCGCGTCGGCCAGGTGCTAAAACCAAAGAGCAGAAAAGAGCTTAAAGGTGGAAAGATGGCTCTTATACAACCCTTTTCAGTGTTTGTGTCATTATGTATATTGGTTTAGCTTTAAGTGTTGTTTACGGTTGCCCGTATCGTGACGATTTATCGTAAATGGTGAAATCTTGCGATCTAAGCCAACACTGTCACATAAGGCTGCTTAATTAATCAAATTTTAATCGCAATTATGATTTTGGTATGCAACGATTATGAAAACAGCTGTGACCAGTGTGTGGGAAGATGGCGCCTGTGTCGGCTCGCCGCTCCCTCAGCTCTCTACCTTTAGCTATCCTGTTTTTGTTTTATGTTTGTCAGAATGTCTCTGCTCTGCTCGTCTACGATCGACAAGCTCTCCTCCACCTCAGACCCTCACTGGAGTTTATATTGCTGCCCAAACCTACATCTGGCAAACATAAATCGTCCCCCGCCCCTCTACTGTCGGATATTCCCACCTACCTGCGCCGGTTGCCCTGCATCCCGCCTCGCCGAAAGCGCTTTAGACGACGGGGAAAGCGTGGTGGTACACTGGTCCATCAAAAATTATACCTGATGGCTTCTTCTGGGACTTATCCACGCCTCGGATGTCATGGCCCTCCCGCTGCACGCCATGTGAGGGATAGATGGATTCGCCCTGTTTTTCTAGAGCAGCGGCCTCTGCTGGGCCCGCAGACAGCTCCTCCCGCCCGACTGACTGCTCCCGGGCTGCGCGGCGTTCAACACGCACATCTTCGTCAGCTGAGACGCACTACACCTTCGCTAGGTCGATAGCAAACAAAACGTTCCTGCTAAATGACTTCTTCACCTCTCGTGAACTGGATTTGATGTTTCTGACGGAGACCTGGGTCCACGCTGGCGAGTATACACCGTTCTCTGAACTTCTTCCTCCTGACTGTACATTCTTCAATTGCCACCGGCCATGGTGGGGGCATAGCATCAGTGTTTAGAGCTAGGCTCCAATGCCGATTGCTTCACCCTGTAACTAGCTATGCTAGCTTTGAGTTGCAGCTTTTTGAACTGAACCCGGCCTCGCCTATACTCTGCGCTGTCGTGTATCGTCCGCCAAAGTGCAATAAGGATTTCATAAATGACTTTTCTGACTTTCTGTCCGGGATCATGGTGAAATATGATCGTGTTTTGATCTCCGGAGACTTCAATGTCCATGTGTGTTGCGAGTCCAAACCTCTGGTTAGGGACTATTTAAATCTCCTTGATTCTTTTGGTCTCGTTCAGTCCGTGGCTGGCCCAACACACAAAAAAGGACACACTTTGGACTTAGTATTATCGTTTGGACTGTCTGTATCTGTGGATGAAATATGTGCAGCAACGCGTATCTCAGACCATTTACCGGTTCTGTTTACAACCTCGATCCCTTCCGCAGGAGTCGAATCACGTGCCCCTGCGCGTCGTCTGCGTTCGATTAACCCCTTGACTGCCTCACAGTTCTCTGATGTTTTTAATGCTTCTCCGATCTGTAAATTAGATGTGAACTGTGCTTTTAATGCTGATGAGCTTATCTCCATGTTTGACTCGACATGTACACTAATACTGGATTCTGTTGCTCCTTTTACGCTTAGACGCACCAAAGTTCTCTCAGAGCCGTGGCTCAATGACTGTACTCGTGCTCTCAGACGCGCTTGCAGGCGTGCAGAGAGAAAATGGAAAAAGGATAAACTCCATGTCTCCTTAGAAATCCTTCGTGCTTGCCTTTCCGACTACCAGACGGCAGTCAAAGCAGCCAAAACAGAGCACATTTCTCTGTTAATCTCCAAAAACAGCCATAAACCTCAGGTTCTTTTTAAAGTCCTCAACTCGATCATTAATCCCTGTGATGTTTCTCCAATTGTGCCATCGACTACTCTCTGTGATAAGTTTCTTACATTTTTTATTGAAAAAGTATCTGCTCTTAGGCTAGCCCACACTAGTACTACCCCAGATTCTGCTCCTTTTCTGTGCCCTGCTGTCCTCGACCACTTTGAGCCTGGATCCCTCTCTTCTCTCTCGGATGTAGTCATGCACCTGCGGCCGACAAACTGCACCTCAGACATCATTCCCTCTCGCCTTCTCAGAGCTGTTTTCGAATCAGTTGGAGCAAGTATTTTATTACTTATAAATACCTCTCTTAGCTCAGGATGTGTCCCAGCTGCCGTGGTCAAGCCACTACTTAAAAAGAAAAATCTCGACCCTTCCATTCTCGCAAATCTTAGGCCCATCTCCCAGCTAGCTTTTTTATCTAAAGCCCTGGAGCGAGTAGTCTACGCCCAGCTGCAGTCTTTTTTAACCATCCATGGAATCCATGAAAAGTTTCAGTCTGGCTTCAAACCCATGCACAGCACTGAAACAGCCCTTTTAAGAGTTTTTAATGATTTGCTCCTAGCCGCCGACTCAGGTAGCCAAGCTGTCCTGGTGCTGTTAGACCTGACAGCTGCCTTCGACACTGTGGACCATAGCATCCTGTTGTCACGGCTTGAACAGTCCCCTGGCATCACAGGCTCTGCCCTTGCATGGCTCAGGTCCTACCTGACAGACCGTAGCTTCTCAGTGCAGCTAGGTGCCTTCTCCTCTGCCAAAGCCCCTCTTACCTGTGGGGTTCCCCAAGGCTCGATTCTGGGCCCCATCCTTTTTCTACTGTACTGTAGGTTCAATTCTCACAAAACACAACATCCCCTTCCACTGCTACGCCGACGATGTACAGATCTATCTGCCACTCAATTCAAATGTCAACTCATTACAGCTATTGATGGACTGCTTAGCAGAGATCAAATCCTGGTTGAGCCAAAATGTCCTCAACCTCAACGAGAGCAAGACTGAGGTTATCTTTTTTGGACCCCAACCTCCAGCCTCTCCGGTTGAAATTCTGGGCTCCCTCAAAAATAATATCCTCCCCTCTGTCACGAACCTTGGCGTGACCTTCAATAGCGCTTTTAAATTTGATAAGCAGGTCAGCAGCGTAGTCAAAACCTGCTTTTTTTAAATACGACTATTGGCCAAGACCAAGTCGTTTTTATCTTTTAAAGACCTGGAAAGGGTTATTAACGCCTTTGTTACCTCGAGGTTGGACTACTGCAACGCTCTGTACGTGGGTATGGACCAGGCGCCAATTAAACGCCTGCAGCTAGTGCAGAACGCAGCTGCACGTCTACTCACTGGCCACAAAAAGCGTGACCACATCACCCCAATTCTGGCCTCACTGCACTGGCTTCCAATTCGGTTCCAAATTGATTTTAAACTCCTTTTATTTGTTTTCAAAGCCCTAAATGGGCTGGCTCCGGCCTATATAGCTGAACTTCTCCAGCGCTACACCCCAGCCAGAGCTTTAAGGTCTGCTGACCAGCTGTTGCTGATAGTGCCCAAGACCAGGCTCAAAACCCGAGGGCACCGAGCCTTCGCAGCAGCTGGCCCTAGGCTCTGGAACACTCTGCCCCTCCATGTGAGGTCGGCCCAGACCCTAGGGGTTTTTAAATCTACTCTTAAAACACACTTCTTCTCCCTGGCCTTTTAGTCAGAGCGGAGCACGACTCCTGACTTTTCCCTGTGTTTTTTATATATCTGTTGTAATTTATTGTCTTTTATTGTGATTGTGCTTTTATGTGATTGTAGTATTTATTACATGTACAGCACTTTGGCCCGACCAAAAATCGCTTTTAAATGTGCTTTATAAATAAACTTTGATTTGATTTGATTTGAAAACAACATAATCGAAATAAAACTATTTTATTTTATTTTTTTACATTTATTTAACAGTTGAATTTTACTTAAAGTTCAGGGTAATCAACTGTTAAAAACATACTGTTAAAAAAATTGTTTTCAATAAATGGATGTTTTCAAAGTAAATGGATAATCGTGCACCAAACATTCCTAACCATCTACATCTGCCTGTAGCCAACTGTCCTGAATGATAAATCCACTTTATCATCAATTGTTAATTATTAGTAAAGGCCACCTGCAAGTCAGTATCAAGAAGTTCAGCAATAGTGAAATAGAGGTAATATTTAATAAACTTACACAAAGTGAGCATGTGATTTTCCAAAGCGTCAGTATTGATGTTACAGGAAAATAAAAAAAGCATCTTGGAGCTATGTGTAGGCCATTCAGGTTTTCTTATGGCCTAAATGAAATTAATGTGCATACTCTTTAAACATTTAATAATATAAATGTGAATATATGATATTCAATGTTTTGTTATGTTATTTAAGGGTTTCTCTGTTAAACAAGAACTTTTGGACTTTAAAAACAAGAAATGTTGTCTTATCCTAGTAAGTGTGTTCTACCACTCATAAAAAGTGATCTGACCTAGGTAAGAGAGGTAAGCCAAAATAAGAAGACATTGGTAAATCCCAGAATATATGTTGCTAACAAAATAAAGAATTCATGTTGGAAACAAAATGGGAATTTGTGTGTATTGAAATGTCCTGTGTATGTACTCACGTCGGGCAACATATATTTAGATTTTACGTTCCATTATATTATGTTTTCGTTCTCGTTATATTTGTATATATTTTCCTTTTTCTTTCTGCAGTTATATTTTGTAACTATTCGGGTAAATTGTAGTTTTTCAGTTGTTTGTACCATTATTCTTATGCATTTGTTATATTGAATATAATATTAAATATACATTACATATGTCAACCAGGTTAACCAGCCCCACTAGCTATATATATATTGGGTTAATGCTCATTAAATTAGTTTTTTGAAATCGTGATACATAAAGTCTAGTCTAGTCGAAAGAGGGACTATTTCAGAAAATAAAGATTGTGTGGAAGTTGATGCCAGCAGTGAAAGTTAGCTGTAGAAGACTAATGATACAAAAACACACAACTCTTAAGGAAGATACCATATCTTTTTTAATCATTTCATAATTTCTTCATCTCTCCCTTAATTACTACAGGACAATAACATGCAATTCAATAAACATCAATATAATTGTTTAAAAGTGTTCACATTAAGTATATTTAAAATATATATATATACCTGAAGAGAAGATAAAAAACACTAAGCAACAAATGTTTTTAAAACATTGTATGGTAAAGCGCTCTGGATAGAATCATCAGCTAAATGTAATGTATTGAGCAATGTAAACTGCATACATGAAATATGTAAATGATCATAACAGGGGGAAATAACTGCAAACTGAACAGTACATGCAAAACATGCGTTCACACAAAGATGGTTAATCTGTTATCTCCTGTTTGGTTAACCTGAAAATACAATTGTTTAAACATAGAAAAAAAGTTGGCAAAGTTATTGAATTTTAAGTCTCTCAAGTGTCGAGACTCATAGTTTTTTTCTCATGATTAGCAGGCACTGAACTCTTTGAGCCCAACTTGGCTTGGCCTCAGCTTACTCTCATTCAGCAAGCATGTCAATGTACTCTGGATTGGAGGAAATATTTGGCTTCAAACTCTTTCCGTTTTATTGACATTGCTTAAACAACATTACTTTGGCGTTACAACACAGCATAACAAATCAACAACAAAATCACACATGCCGTTCGTAGACACAAAATATCCTGACTTAATTCCTCTGTTCCCCTGGCTTCTATAACTCAGGTCAGTCTCTTATTCAGCATTTATTTCAAGGATTACTTTTTAAATTCATCAACATTCATAAAACATCTTTGCTGCAGAAGTTGTTTTAAAAAATTGAAACCCTCATGATTAAGAAAAAAGAAAGTTAAAAAACAACTTGTAAGAAAAGAAAGAAAAGGACCATGATTGGTATCATCCCTTGGTTATTAAGTCACTAACAAGTCCGGATCAGTATCATCGGCTTAAATCTCTTCTTAAACTTGATATTATTTTCAACTCTTGTCTTGGTCTAAGTTGGCACTGGTCTTGATTCTCCCTAGGTTAGAGCTTCCTGACTTTAAAGTAGGGTTTCCCCTTTGCCTACTTTAGCCATGAGCTCTGCTTGTTTTCTCACCTCCATCAGGTGCTGGACTCGTTCCATCCAGCCTAATTTGGCCTCAGATTTCTCTCCCTCAATAAGCAGGTCAATGTACTCTGGAGTGGAGAGAGGATTTGACTTCAGTGCGATCTCTCCTAGTCTGTTTAGACACTCGGCAGACCTCTTCATCATCTCCCCCACTTCAGTCCGAACACGCTGATATTCAACATTCATGTTGTGGATTAGTTCCTGAACAGTTCCTTTAGCCTCTGAGGCCTTCAGGTACTTTTCTTTCTGGTCCTGCACGGTTTGCTTTTCTTTAACCTCCCTATACTCCCATCTGTACTTCTGGTTAAAATGTTGTCTCCAATCACATTTGCCTGGACACTGGGTACAGTTTCCATCTGGTCCCATTGCAGAACACTTTATTTTATCTGCATCATTGGCGTAGGCACATGCCCTGTGACAGGTGAAATTACACACCTGACAGTTGGTGAGGAAGCCTCCAGTGCCAGAAATATTTTCTTGAAAAGGCTTTATGACGACTACTTCAAACTCAAATTTCTCATTTCTGCTGATCTCTGCTTCATGCAGTTTAAGTGTTTCAGTTGTCTTTTTAATCTCCTCGAGCTGAGCTAACCCTACTTTAACCTGCTTTTGCACATTTTCAATTGAGATCTCAAGCTGCTTTCTTTCTCCGAGGACTTCCTTTGTCATTGTCAAGCTTTTGGTTTTCATCTTATCCAAACCAACAAAGAACTTCTTCATGCTTTTTGCCCCCATTTCCCAGAACAGCTCGTCAAATTCTTCATCTTCCTCCTCTCCACTCGAGTCAGAAGCAGCGCTCGAGTCAGCAGCAGCGCTCGAGTCAGCAGCAGCAGCAGATGATTGATTCTGTGCAAACAATGCAGAATTATTGAATTTGAAGTGAACTGGCAGCCCGTTTTTTGTTTTAGGACATGGGAGACCTGAAGCTTTGATCGCCTCTAGAACTGGTGGGGGTTGGCCGTCTGAGAATGTCACCAGAACCTGGATGTTTTCTTCCACATCTTTGCCAAAGATTGAGAGCACAGAATCAAACACATACTTCTGTGATGCAGTGAGCCGAGCTAAAGCAGCCTGGGCTACAAAACACACAGCGTCAATGTCACTGACGCCATGCTCGGCAGAGAAGAGACTACGTAGCTGTTCTGTGATCTCCTTGTCTCTTTTTATGCCTCCTGTATCTCCAAAGCCTGGGGTATCAACAATAGTTAGAGAGCAGGGGATTTTAAAGCCCTCTTGGTGGTTGATTTCGTACACAGTGACTTCAGAGGTCTGGCTTTCAGCTTGCGATCTCGACTGATCCTCGTCAACTAACTTAAACCGATATGGATCATCCCATTCAACAGCTAGAATGTAGTTGATCATCCCATTGATGAGAGTTGTCTTCCCAGCCCCAGTTGCTCCAAGAACCATTATGGTGCGATTACGGATACCAGGTTGGGACTCTTTCCCAAAACTGAATTTCTTGCACCCTTTTTCATCGATTTTTTGTTCTTGCTGTGGAATTATATAAACAGGTAGATGCCCTGTCTCTGGTTTTATCAATGTGCTTTTGTCTTTCAGTGAAAGAGCAAGCTGTTTGGACAACGACTGAGACATTATTTTGTTTTTGAAGTAGTGAATTTAAAATCAGGTGATACATGGACCAGGCCTCTAAAGAGATATTAGTTCATTCTAATCAGAAAACCTTTTAGACTTGTGGTCTGTGCAATAAAAGTGTGTCTTCTGCTCTTCAAGTGAATGGAGTGCTCTCAGATCCACATCTGTAAAAGACGACATGTACAAAATGAAAATGTGTAGGATGTAGCACTCAGCTGAAGCACTATTATGTGTTCTCTTTTGCTACTTGTGCATCATGAAAACAAGTACAGGAAAAGGTTGCTATGAATAATATGACATTTATGTAGGGCACTTATATGATGTCAAGAAGCAAAAACGATTCTGAATTTTTGAACAGTTTCTCTTGATTATAAATTCAATAGTAAGAGTAGTTAAAACTCATCCCAAATAACTGTCTTTTAAATCTGTCTTTACAAAAATGGCAAACCAATTTATGTATAAAGCATAATATACATGTTAAACCTGCTTACAAATAAGCCATTAAAGCTCACCTATTATGCTATATTTGAACAATATATTATAGGGCCATATCTATACAAAACGTGTCTCTGAAGGGTTTTGCTCAAAATACCAAACAGATCACCCATTGTAGCCTCATAACCCTTTATTTCAGCTGTTACAAAAGTGCTGATTCTGGGTCAGTAGCTACGCGGCCACGCCCCCATTGGAACTCACATCAGAAATTATTTATCTAATATATAATATTCCAATCACTTGTATATAGACTCATATTGCACTATTTCACCATTTCACTTTTTTACAATTTTTATTTTTTTATTTACTTGCACTATTTTTTCTGTTTTTCTGTTTTATTGTTTTTCTCTGTTGGAGGAGGCTGTGACCTAATATTTTAATCTACATAACTACACTGTAGCTATATACTTATGACTAATAAAAGCCTTGAACCTTGAACCTTGAACATGCAGCAGAGCTGCAGAGAGAGAGAGAAGCAGATTCCCAGCTAAATGCTGCGGTGATTAAACTCCATATCATGTTCCAAACCACATCAAGGATTATTTCTGAAACAGTATGGAGCTCAAATGCTTTTTCTCTCTCAGGTTTACAACAAGGTGAGTATATTTTTATATCCTGCTTTTTTACAAATACTCTCTCTAGTACAGCATTAGCTCTGAGTGTTAGCGATGCTTGCTAATGTAAAAACACACCATATTACTTCCAAAACAAGTCGCGCATTGGTTCAGATACAGTGACGTTTCTTGAAGTGCAAGTAGATGTAAAGCCCGTCAACATTTACGATATTATGTCATGACAGCAGCAAATCTGGATCAGCTCCGTTGTTCCCCTGTTTTTTAGAGATGTGGGTAAGAGAGAGGGTTTTGTTTTCTAACACTTTGAGAGTCTCCTGACACACCGGGGACACATGTTGATGTAGAAAATACATCACAAAGTGACTTTTGCATAATAGGGGACCTTTAAGACCTCTCTGATAATTACATTTCAACATTTTCATTACCAAATGTTAACTTTAAAACCTGGCAAAGATGTCTTAGATAATATGTTAAAGATTCTGTATTAGTCTCCTTATGGTCCTGACATGTATACACACACATTTATTTAAAAAATTCAAAGGTTTTTGAATGTTGTGCCTTTTCAAATAAAGTAAATATCATACTTTGAACTTAAATGTTTACGTATAACTGCGTGTTTCTTGTGAATCCTTATTTTTGTTAGTATTTGTAGGAGCCATGATTTATTATTTTTGATTATTTAATCGTTTAATGGAGTAGGTCATTAATTGGTGTCAGTTGATCGTGATCCGCACACGCGGTTGGGCGGAGCGGCTGATTGGCGCTGCAATGCCTCAGCTGGTTAAAAGAGTCCTGCTGATTATACTCTGGCCGTTTCTCAATGTCGAGTATACCTGCTGCATAGCCACTATTTCAAGTATACTACGTCATCGAGTGGCGCCGAATGCTGGGCATTTAATATGCATTTAAATAGTCCTTTCATTTGTGTTTAAAGAAGAGAACGAATAGTGAAGAAATGGTAACATGGAAATAAATGTACTAAAAACAAACAATATATCTCTGAGGGACGTGTGAGCGCGTCAGCCAGGCGCTAAACCAAAGAACAGAAAGGAGTTTTAGTATTAATATTATTATACTTTTTATGTTGGCTTCTTTCATATTCTTTATTATATTTTATATTTTATATTTGCATGTAAGGCAAACAATAAAGCTGACTTCCTTTTCTTTATGTGACATTTTCAAACTACACTATTTTAAAGCCTCAGTCTTTGTTTATTACGTCCAAGTGACTGATGGGGACAACACCTTTTTAATTGGTTGTCAAAATGCCAATTATAAATTGTCTTTCTTGTTATTTGCGATAGTTGCTCGATTAAGGCTGGTTCCTTAACTCACCTAATTTCTTGAAGTACTTTGAAGTTATCAAGCGTTGAATTTGTCTCCAAGTTAGCAAATTGTTTCCTTTTGCCTCTGTTATGATAGCGATGTTATGTGTATTTTTTGCAGTGCATAGCTCTTTCGTTTTTTAATTTCTAAGCACTTTATATAATGCCATTCCTGTCTTTGTACGGCTCTTTGGAAATCATGAGTCTGAGATCCTTTTTTCATTTGTTTTCTGGTCGACAACTTTACCCATGGAAGGGTAGCAGAGTGAATGCAATTTTGTAAAAAAAAATACATTAATATTTCAGCAGGGTGTTTATTACAGTTCAGCTACATATTGTGTTACAGAAGTAACCGTGTTGTGTGTAAGACAGAAGTCATGCATGTGGACAGTGGTTTAGTAAGACTCAAATGTATCTGAAACTCCAATTAAAGGTTTTGTTTTTTTCAATGGTTTCTGAATAAACTGTAGATGTTTGATCTTATTTATTGAATTGATTTATTATGTTTATAATGAGTGCAAAATCCCTTTTTGTTGTTGTCTGATTGACGCGTTTAGCTATGAAAGGGTATCATTAAAGATAGGAACCCAAAAGAACACTGTTAATAACCTAAATCTCCAGGAATCAAAAAAAAAAGTTGCCATTTGTAAGCAAGCAACTTGGTCATTATCAGCTGGCTTGCAGGAGTGCCAGGAGCAGAGTGGATGCAGTTTTGTCAGAATAATAAATGACATTTCACCAGTATATTTAATACAGCCACATCATATGGTCCAACAGTTACGGTGTTCTGTAGGATAAAAGTTGTGTGTGGACAGTTTTATAGAAAGAATTAAATTAATCTCAAACTTTAATAAATCCTTACCATTTTAATATTACTTGAATTATTTGGCCAATCAATAGTTGCTGTTTTAACGTATTTAATGAGTACATTTACTATCTACAACATGAAAAGGTCATTATTTTCATGGGAAGTTGTGAAAACATTTATTTCAATCCCCTGAAAAAACTAGTATTAAATACAAAGAAACTGTTACTGACAATGAATTACAACAAACCTCTGTTGGCTGTTGGCCGTTCTCAGTCCCGTCACTCAGTTAAACCCAGCTTCTGATATTTCAACATGCTGCTTTGGACCCCAAATTCCTAAAATAAAGCAAATACAAAGTTGTACTTCTATGTATTTCTATTTTAAAGTTCAACAGTCAGTCATCAGTCACATTTAGTCATCCATTCTCCTGTGGCTGTGTTTCTCACATGTCAATAGATTGTAATAACTAAGTATTTATTTAATATGATTAGTTAATTAAAAACAGTTTTTTATTATATTATTTGTAAATCATAGTCTGCACATCACACTACATTGACTAAATAAAATACTTTCGTATAACCCCACCCTACCTATTGCATTGAGTTTAATGCAATGAAAATGAGATATTGTAAGTCTTCCACCTCCGCTGTCCACTATGTGGTGCTAGATAATACACTTTTAACAAAGAGCATCTTGCTCTATATCGTGTGGAACACAAATTGAAATTATCAAGTAAATCAGATGATGTTCTTTATGCTGACTTAGTGATGCCAGTCAGTGGCACTATTACTATGACCTGATGTCGACCTTTAAAAGTCATCAGGCTGGGACTCTCATCAAACACAATAAATGAAGGGCAGTTTGGAGTTAAAACAACTTTGTGTTACATGGTAAGTGTCTCAAAATGACGGTGATGCCCCGCCAAGGGCGCTCCATGTTGCAGAAAGATTTGTTATCGTATGTGCAAATATCATGCATGTAGGTTAAAGGTACAGTGATAGCTGCTTTGTTAAAGTTATGTACGGGCCCCCTCCAAAAAAAACTTGCACCAAACTACAATAATAATATCAGTTAACTAAGTTTATCACTGTTAAGAAGTTTATCACGGTGAAGAAGTAATTCATTTTAATGGCGTTCCAAAAAAGCGCACAAGCTTGCAGTCTGCCAAGGGGAATATCTTAACATTGAGCTGACCACATATGAAGGTGATCTAGTTTACCTGCCAAGAGCTGTAAGCCAAAGTCTAACAACAGTAACTTACATTACATGCGCGAAGCCCCCACCTTTTTGTTTCACAATGAGTGTGTGTGGGGGACTCCCCCTTCGATTCTATTGGCTGTAACGGTCAGAAAGAGGTGCAAGGCCAAATGACCCCAGAAGTGGTTTCTTTTTGCTAAATCTCTCTAAAAAGGTCAAATGTCACTTGTTTTGCATCAATCTTGATACAGGGTACTTATTATATGTTGTACTTTGGATCCCTAAAGCTTTTAGTCTACCTTACCATCATCCAAGGGTAGTTTTCACTATAAGTAAAAAAACATTTTTGGACGGACACTATAATTTACAGATTTTTACAATGTAAAATCTAAATTTTCTTTAAAATAAAAAACATCTATATTGATTCTGACTTTTCTACATCCAACTCACAGGTTTATCATTACTTTGAGAAAAAAGATTATTAATTTAACCCTTTTAGAAGGGAAGATATGGTCATTTGTTCTGGGAATATCATTTTCGAGCCTGAGACCTAAAAAACAGGCTCAGGGCTTAACAGGTTAAGACAACATTTTTGAGAGGTCTAAATAATCAACTATGATAGCACTATGTATATAGATCAATATTAACGTGTAGATGTCTTCATGCCTGGACTCTTATCATCCATGAGAAATCTGGAGCATATTAAAGAATGTTTGCTCTACTAACCGCAACTTCCTGCGCTTTTAACCGCCACACCGTGGGGAGGGCGTTCGATGTAGAGTAAAGCTTTTGATATGTTTTGCTCCACTAGGTCTTAAGATGGTACCTACCAAAATGTAACGATAGTTGATTGGATGACATTTGTTCAAATATAGCACGCAAAAGTGAAAAATATGGTCAGAAATTGCGCATGAAATTCAAAACGACTGACTTCCTGTTGGGTTAATGATATGACACCATGGGGCTTTTTTGTACCTTTCCCCATGCTACATATTCCTACCAAATTTCATATCTGTAGGTCAAAGAA
This sequence comes from Trematomus bernacchii, assembly GCF_902827165.1. Classification (NCBI taxonomy): domain Eukaryota; kingdom Metazoa; phylum Chordata; class Actinopteri; order Perciformes; family Nototheniidae; genus Trematomus; species Trematomus bernacchii. Next base: position 118,683 of record NW_022987576.1, on the reverse strand, counting down.
GAATGAGGGGCTGATTTTTAGCAACATTTTAGGGGCCTCTATAGAGCCCACGCGTGAGATCAAGACCCCTTAAATATCACAGTCCTGACAAGTGTGCCAATAAAATCCAGCTTTTAAGGACACTAAAAATGCAATTTCTTATGCTAATAATAATAACTTAATCCTCCTGTTATCCTCAGATTGACTTTACACCCTTTATCCTCTGGGGTCAATTTGACCCCAGTAGTTTAAAACTCAAGACAATGATCATATTCCACATTTTTGCCAAAATGTATGTCTTTGGTGCTTTAGGTATCTTAGTTGACTACCTAAATAACCATTTCAATCAAACATTACCCCAACCTTCCCCCCCACAGACCCCTTTATACATCCATGATTCCTATTATGTGACTATCGAAAAATATATATATCACCATAAAATCTCACTGACTGAAATAAAATGTTAAAGTAAGATCTTTTTGATGTTGTTAAAGAACCAATAACTAAAGCAGAGGGTAGTTTTTTAAGATTTTAATAATCCTATGCTCCTACTTTGTTGGTGCCCAAGCCCTAATAAACTCATATTTAAACAATATTAAAACTAAAACTTAATCATGCCATTTTGCTTTTACAAAAATTCACTGTCACCTTAACAATGGAATTTAAAAAGTGTGAAAGAGTTTTTTAAGCAACTTACCACTCAGGTCTTCTCTGATCGTCATGACATTGCGAGTTCTTTAGCTGCTACTTATACACCACACACACATGCACACATGCATGCACACACACACACACACACACACACACACACACACACACACACACACACACACACACACACACACACACACACACACACACACACACACACACACACACACACACACACACACACACACACACACACACACACACACACACACACACACACACACACACACCTATTTCCCAGAAATGCCACACCATGAACATGAAAGTTAATCTGCTGGGGGTTTTTTGCACTCATCTCGATAAGATATTATCGAAAGATTGTTTTACATATGTTTTTATCAATAATGTCTACCAGCAGATGAAGTTCTTTTAAGTAAAAAATGTTCAGTTCAAATTCTTCCTAGTTTGAAAGTTCATATTTTGAGCAGAAATGTTTTCTTATGTTGCAAACTTGTAGACCAATGTCCAAAGTTGTCTGAAGCCACTTAAGATTGATTTCAAATCCTAAAAAGGGCACAAAAAAACACACGAAAGAAACACATGGGGCTCTTGTTTTAAGTCTACTTATTATACACGTTCCGTGCAAATATCGTGCACGTAGGTCAAACGTACAGTTACGTCTGCTTCTTTAAAGTTATGTGAGGGCCACAAAAGAAAATATTCTTGCACCTACCTAAAATGATCATATCAGTAAACCTTTTGATCACTGTTAATGCGTTTGCCAAGCATTCTTAAGCCTTTAAAGAAGTATTTCCTGTTAGCGGCGAACACAGTGTTCCACAGAAGCACACAAGCTTCGCAATTTAAAAAATGTGAGTGAAACTCAGGGCTCAGATGGCAGGTTGGCTAGAGTACAAGAAAAACAAAAGGCCTGGAAAACCGAAAGTGTAAGAATTCACTTCTTCAGGTCACGCACACCCAAGGTTCTTTTACGTATGTTTTATCAATAATGTCTACCAGCAGATGAAGTTCTTTCAAATCACAACATTTTCAGTTGAAAATTGTCCTTGTTTGAGAGTTTGCATAACAAATGTTACTCCTTACCTTAATATAGCACAAGATCATATTTTGAGCAGAAATGTAGTCTTATGTTGCAAGCTGGTAGACCAATGTCCAAAATTGTCTGAAGCCAGTTAAGATTGATTTCAAATCCTAAAAAGGGCACAAAAACACAAAAGAAACACACTAAATGAAAAATGGCCAACTTCTCGTGGGTTTTAAGACAAAAGCCCCAAGATACTTTTTTAAGTCGATTTGTTATACACATTTTGTGTGAATATCGTGCACGTAGGTCAAACGTACAGTTACGGCTGCTTCTTTAAAGTTATTTAGGGGCCCCTCAAAAAAAAGATCTTTCACAGCACTAAAATGATCATATCAGTAAACTACGTTTATCACTGTTAATGTGTACGCCAAGCATTCTTAAGCCTTTAAAGAAGTGGCGAACACAGCGTTCCACAATCGTACAAGCTTCACAATTTAAAAAATGTGAGTGAAACTCAGGGCTCAAATGGCAGGTTGGCTGGAGTACAAGAAAAACAGCTGCCAAGCCATTTTTGCTTCGCCCAATGTGCCTGAACGCTATTTCCTGTTAAAGGCAAACAAAGCGTTCCACAAAAGAGCACAAGCTTTGCGGTCTGCCAAGGTCTCTATCTTAACATTGAGTTAACCAAATATGAAGCATATCTGGTTTATCTGCCAAGAGCTGTAAACTAAAGTCTAGCAACATTAACTTCCTGCCAGGATTCTAATCAAGCATGACATGTGAGGCATTTTTGAGACTGTACACTCAAGTAACAACGACTTTGTGTGACATGGCGAGTGTCTCTGGCTGCAAGAGTACGGCAAGTAAGTATGTGTTGTGCAAATACAGTATATTTTATCTTGGTATAATGTACAGTGAGGGCTTCTTTATTATAAATTAGTTTTAGAATGTGTGTGAATCCCTAAGCCCTAAAACATAACTTCCTGTTTCATGGCCAATCATGCGTTGCTGGATGAACACCGTTCCGCGGACGCTCGAAAGCTATGCAGGGTGGCAAGGTGAAGGTGTTAACATTTAGCTGACCAAATATGAAGGTGATCTGTGTAACCTGCTGAGAGCTGTAAGTAAAAGTATAGCAGGAGTAGCTTCATGTGGCCACTAGATGGGGCTAAGACTATGATTCAAAATCAGCCGGTTGATGTCTTCAGGGCGGGACCCTTGCCAAAAGTGTGAAGTTTATTATTTAATCTTACTTCCCGTTTCTCCTAGAATTCTGGTGAACATAATTATAACAATAATTTGAAAAAATATTAAAGCTGCATGCAGCGTTGAATGGGCCCTAGCCTCCCGTGCTATTCGGCCGGCTGGCCAGTCTAGACTTCATTTGTCCATATGACACCAAGATGCTTTTTCTGTGCGTTTGACCATGCTACCTATGCCTACCAAATGTCATAGCTTTCAATTACCGTTTTTTAAAACATTGCAGGAGTTGGGCAAATTAATGCATATTCATAAATAATTCAATAAGAGAAACAATTCTAGGATCAAATAAAGAAAATGCTTTAAAAATAAACAATTAAAAAAAAAAGTAAGTTAAACTAGGGGCTCACATGGCAGGTTGGAAGCAGTACGGGGGAAAAAAGGCTACTTGTTATGCACATTTTGGGTGAATATCGTGCAATTAGGTCAAACGTACAGTTACGGCTGCTTCTTTAAAGTTATTTAGGGGCCCCTCAAAAAAAAGGATCTTTCACAGCACTCAAATGATCATATCAGTAAACTACATGTATCACTGTTAATGCGTACGCCAAGCATTCTTAAGCCTTTAACACTAGAACCGCCAACGGGGTCAATTTGACCCCGAGCTGTTTTATATTTGATGTAACTTTTTTTCAATAAAATATTAAAGTCTCCCAGTCCGTGACTTTTCCTGAAAGTGTGTTATGTACCACCCTCTGTTGTTAAAAATTGTCAATATGAAGTCAGATTGAAGAAATCACCCAAAAAATTGCCATTTATACCTATTTCCGCCAAGCGGGTCATATTGACCCCACCCCTTTTCATATAAACATGACGTGTTGCCAGTGGCGACTGGTCATTAGGGGCAGGTGGGGCACAGCCCCACCTAGTGTCAGCAGAAAGTATTACAAATAATGATTACAAAAATGCAAAAAAATAAATAAAAAAATATATAAAATATATTTTAAGATCATGTTTAATCATCTGATTCGTCTGTACATTGCTGTTTTAGTCTGTGTTCTTCTAATTAGTGTGTCTACAGTCACAGTGTGTGCCTATTGAGCTGTTTAGAGCCATGTGGGACAAAACCTGATTATGCCCCTTCCTCTCGCTGTGAAGTGAACGGTGACTGTAAAAACTACACTGCGCATGCTCAGAGTATTTTTCCAAGTAATGTGTGTGGCAAAAAAATAATGACCAGAGGGGCACGGAGCTACCATCCCTACCATACGTCATCTCAAATCATTCAGAGCTGATTGGCTGTAAGTACGTGTGCCGCGAAAAGTGTGGTGCTTGAAGAGGAGACGAGAGAGCTGCAGTGGCGCGTCCTAAAACCAGGAAGTAAGCACAAAAAAGCAATGAGATTTCTCCAGAGGATTTTAGAAAATAGCTCGAAATAAGATCTGTGGGAAACGTACCTGTTAGATAAATGCACGTTTTGATTAGCCGGATAACATCCACATGTCTACCCTACTTTTATAATTTTTTTATCATAAATCTATCGATTAGATTTATGATAGACTTTTGAAACTACAAGAAGATAAGGAGGACTTTTACAAAAAAGACCGCCATTTTATTGAAAATGGGATCTTACTAAGAGAGAACAATTCAATATTTAAATGATAAAATTACATTTTTTGGGTATCCTTTTGTTGAACTGTCTGTTTAAAATTAATCGAAGCATCAGACAAAAAAAGCTTTTGAAAATAATATTATATTTTGGTTTAGGTCAAAATATAATATTTGTAAACCTGAAGAGTCAGTGCCAGTGCCTCACCAGCCATGAACCTCACTGCACGTCACTGCACGTCACTGCAGAAGCTTATATATAGACATCACATTTTTTTGTGCCCCACCACTTTTGTACATATAAAAACGCCACTGCGTGTTGCTATAGCAACGCCTTTTGTCTACTGCGGTTCCTCCTCATAGATTGAGAGATAGATTGAGAGAGAGAGAGATAGATGGATAGATATATTGATAGATAGTTATAGAGAGAGAGAGAGAGAGAGAGAGAGAGAGAGAGAGAGAGAGAGAGAGAGATAGAGACAGTCTGTAGTGAAGGAGTGTGCTCCCGCTCACGGGAGACTGCTCGCACTGCGCTCCGCAGCAAACAGCTGTGGGGCGAGTTGAAAGTACGTTATGCTGGCCGCGGTGTCTAAATAATGCTTCCTGCCCAGCGGGCCATTTATAATGTCGAGCCCTGAGAGTCCACAGATTATATTGGTATACGTTTTCATCCCTGTGCGATCAAAACTCTCTGTTCAATAAAAGAACATTTTACCTTGAAAATCAATGCATTCTAATAGCGGGTCAATTTGACCCAGGTGGCGGTTTTAGGTATAAAAAATCTCTGGCGGTTCTAGTGTTAAAGAAGTATTTCCTGTTAGTAGAGAACTCAGTGTTCCACAGAAGCACACAAGCTTTGCTATTTAAAAAATGTGAGTGAAACTCAGGGCTCAGATGGCAGGTTGGCTGGAGTACAAGAAAAACAAAAGGCCTGGAAAACCGAAAGTGTAAGAATTCACTTCTTCAGGTCACGCAAACCCAAGGTTCTTTTACATATGTTGTATCAATAATGTCTACCAGCAGATGAAGTTCTTTAAAATCACAACATTTTCAGTTGAAAACTGTCCTTGTTTGAGAGTTTGCATAACAAATGTTACTCCTCAACTTAATATAGCACAAGATCATATTTTGAGCAGAAATGTAGTCTTATGTTGAAAGCTGGTAAACCTATGTCCAAAATTGTCTGAAGCCAGTTAAGATTGATTTCAAATCCTAAAAAGGGCCAAAAAAAACACAAAAGAAACACACTAAATGAAAAATTGCCAATTTCTTGTGGGTTTTAAGACAAAAGCCCCAAGATACTTTTTTAAGTCTATTTGTTATACACATTTTGTGTGAATATCGTGCACGTAGGTCAAATGTACAGTTACGGCTGCTTCTTTAAAGTTATGTGAGGGCCACAAAAGAAAAAGATCTTGCACCAAACTAAAATGATCATATCAGTAAACTACGTTTATCACTGTTAATGCGTTTGCCAAGCATTCTTAAGCCTTTAAATAATTATTTCCTGTTAGTGGAGAACACAGCGTTCCACAGAAGCGCACAAGCTTTGCAATTTAAAAAATGTGAGTGAAACTCAGGGCTCAAATGGCAGGTTGGCTTGAGTACAAGAAAAACAAAAGGCCTGGAAAACCAGAAGGGTAAGAATTCAGCTCTTCAGGTCACGAGAACCCAAGGTTGTCACGGACACCCAGCGTTCTTTTTCATATGTTTTATGAATAACTTCTACCAGCAGATGAAGTTCTTTAAAATCACAACATTTTCAGTTAAAAATGCTCCTTGTTTGAGAGTTTGCATAACAAATTATTAATAATAAAAATGTTGGCGATATCAATAGGTCATCTGCTCCGACTTTGCGACCTAGAGTTTTTGGATACAAGGTTTCTAAAATGTACAATCTTAAAAAAAATATTGAGAACGTTTTATTTGAACTGCCTTAAAAACATTTTACTTTTTAAAATCCTGTAACATTTATCCTTCGTTTGTGACATTTATCCTATCACAAACGCATACGGATGGTGTAGACGTGTTGCACTATTCTGCAGGTAATTTCTTGGAAATCATCCCGGTTCTCCTCAGTTCCGCCTCCTGTTAATGAATAAAGATTTGGGGGCGTTTCTCTCTCAGAGACAATATAACCTGTGAAACTACAGCACTGCCTCAGAGGATCACACACATCTCTACAGTAAGTACACTTAATGTTGTTTGTTAATGAGCTGATGCATGCAGTTTGCTGTGTATCTTTACCATGAAATCATGAGTCCTGCAGCTTCTTGTTTATAACAAATAACTTTTTATCCAAAGACTGTAACTATGATTTAAACTGAGGTAATGCTGTGTGCAACTGCACATCCTTCAAGAACTCAATTTCAGCAGGGTATGTACATAAATTACAATAATATCATTTATTAAACAACATTTACATTTTTTTTTAAATGGCTTCTTTTGCATTTTGATTATTATTTATGAAGCATTTAACTGTACTGTACTGTATTACGTGCTAAAAATATCTCAACAAATGTGATGCATTAATTGAGGCATCGGACCTTTATGTTTAAAGAGAACAGTTGCACTATAACTTGAGAATTCACTTTTTTTTTCTTAGATGGGGACCAACACATTGTTGATTTAAATACTATTTGTGGTTTTAGAAGCTTTAGTTAAGTGGTTTATTTTGCTGATCTAGAAATCAGGTTATTGCTGGTTCAATCCCGCTATGACACTCACTGTAGTCAACATGTCGTAGTATCCTTGGGCTAGATCCCTCACCCCAAATTACTCTGTACTGTAGGTAGCGTATGTAATAAAAAGCGTTAGCTTTTTTTGTGTAGTCTAACCACATGGTTAGACTACACAAACCAATGCCTGGAGTTTGTGTAGTCAAAGCTTTTTTAAATTATCCTTGCACCTACATGTGACGTGTATAGAGGTGCTCCTTCTAATTCAGACATCCGTGTCCCCCCAACTGGGATAACCTTAGACTCAGAAGTTTGTTTCCGTTTTTTGTTTTCCATGTACATAAATTGTCTTTGCTTTTAAGGACCTAAACAAAGTTAGGCTAATGAGGAATTCATTATATTGTCTTGGCAGATGTTATAAAAGAAGATAAACCCTTAGTTCTTAGATATTTCTGGAAATACATTTATTTCAGTTAGAAATGTATTATTTTATTTTTTTAACACTTTATTTATTTGTTTTTTCCACACATAACACAATAACAGGAGAGAATACAGAGTACAATTGCAGGTGCTATATAAAAAAGAAATACAAAAAGACGACAAAACAATGACAAAACAATAATGATCATAACATAAAAAGACCATTACAGTAATAGCATTGACAAAAATAAACCAAAATACACAATGATATGACAAAACAGAAAACCCCTAAGACCAGTCCCTCCCACCCCTACCTCCAGACAGGGCCACACTGTGCAGTAATCGTCAAAAAAGGAGAAAGAAAGATTCAACTACTTGCCTCAGCCGATGCAATGCGTCATAGCATTTCTTCAATCTGCAATAGGTTGTTGGATGTTTTCTATATAATTCCTAAAGCCAGACCAGCACTTATCAAAGAGATGTGGCTTTCTGTTAAGATTGAACATAATTTTTTCTGACATCATGTAGAAGGATATTTCTTCGAGCCACATGGCTATGTCTGTTCACTCTTTTAAAACTATTTTAAAGACATTCCTGTTTGGTCAGGCATTTGGGTAACCGGTGTGCTTGATCTTATTCCATTTAATACTATGTTTTTATTTTGTTTGTTTTAAATTTCATTTGTAAGTTTTGTTTTATTGTGTTTTTATTGTGTCTTAATTATGCTCTGGTGCTTTTATGACTTCTTAACATGTGGGTTCATTGAGCATTGTACGCCTCCTATGTGGATGTCTTATTGTTTTGTCAAGCACTTTGTGACTTTGTCTGTGAAAAGCGCTTTATAAATAAACTTTACTTAATTACTTACTTACTTATGGGGGGTTCTGCACTCTTCCATAATAGAGCAATACATTTGTTGCCAGCAATCATGGCCAGTTTGATTAGGCGCACCTTATTCCTTTTGTGTGAAGGGATGTCAGAAATGTCGCCTATCAGGGCTAATTTGGGTGTACAAGGAATCTCAGAAATCTCTTTAAGAATCTTCCATATTGACCCCCATTTGTGCTTTAATTTATTACAGTCCCAGAACATGTGAATTAGGCTACCTGTCTCTGTAGTACATCTAGGGCAAATATCTGAAATTGATTGATTTATCCTATGAAGTCTTTTTGGTGTAAAGTAGGTTCTGTGAATAATGTTAAACTGCAAAAGTGTATGTCGGCTGTTGTAAGGCAAGGCAAGGCAAGGCAAGTTTATTTATACAGATGGAGCCTCTTATTTTGGACTCCAGCATACAGCTTCCTGCCGACTGCCAGCCAGTTGCCAGCCAGTTGCCTGCCAAAGACCAGTATTCAGGAATGTTAGGGCCCTCCCACTATTCTCCAATTTCAGGGTTTAACCAGGAGATGGCGCTATATATTAAATAACTAAGACTTAGTTTTTCACAATAGAAAATGCAGATATTATATAAAAAACTAAAGTTAAAATCTTGTTTTTAATGCCCCAAGAGCAATAACATCTTGTCACAAGCTTTTTGGAAGAAAAAGACTGACTCAAGAGACCTGTAGTTGACTAATTACAGGCCTCAATAAAGTTCTGCCATTCGTTGTGAAAAACAACGGTGGACATAGTGGAAAGTGAAATTGACATTGTCGAATTTAATAAAAATACAAAATAATGTATCTGTGTACGTGTTTTACTATGTGATCTGCACTTATCAAACATCTAATTAAGGCGAGACACCCCAGGTGAATAGGGTATTTTTAACTTAAAGATATCAGCTAAATATTTCTCCAGTTAATTACTTACAATAAGGCAATTGTTTTTTGTATTACAAGTTTTCTGAAATAGCATGTTTAAATATCCAAATGAACCATTATCTCATGAAATATGCGCATATTTTAACACATTTCAGGAACCGAAATCTGAACTTTGGATAAAGCCAGGATCAAAATTATTGTTTCATTTTGTAGTCATATTAGTATCTAAGGCTTTTACAGAAGGGATTTTGGATATCTCTTTGTATCACTCCATAAATCAGAAAATACTGTCAACAGCCCTAAAATATCAATTTTCACCATGTTTTTAGGTATAAAATGTTATATAATTCAGGCTATGAATTATATATGACCAAACCCTTCTGTAAAAGCCTTCATAATATTGATAGGAATATAACTGGAAGGTTTGGTGTATGTAACTGCTGAGTGATTCTACAATTTAGGGTACATTCCATGTCCATTGATGTCCATTGATGATAATTATAATTATTCTAACTATTTTCTTCAAAAATATCATATTTTGCCTATTATTGGAAAGCATGTTATAATATCACACAAACATTATGTGCATCCTATGCTTTATTTAGCTTGAAATGTGTCATGATGTTCTTAAATTGTCAGTTTTTGCTATGTCCGTTTTTCAGTTGAGGGTGTCTTGGATTCAAAATAATGAATAAAAACCATTAAAGTAAATTTAAAAAATGATTCATTTATTTCAAAAGTCTAAATACTAAAGAATAATAACATATTTTTAATTGATTTCCCCCTTTAAATAATTTAAATATCTTAATATATGAATGTCCGCAAAAGTTCTGTCAACTATGTTTCTAACAGAACTTCCCCCTTTAACTCAAAAATTGTTTGTCCCAATACCATGTCACCAGCATCACATGATGCCATGTTCCTCTTTGGCAGACATTTTGAACACACTGTGGTGATTGTCCTCTACATTTTTACAATATTTTATGTATAATAGCACATGGTCAATTAATATACTCATTGACAATCAACAATGTTACGTACATTGTTATGGTTTACAATTGTTTAATGATTTTAATTCAATTATATGTGCAAATGTGATGTTAACCTGTTCAAGAAAATGACATGTGGTCATCCAGGCAAGGCCTACCATTGAAATGATGGGTCAAAATAGGGAAATTGTCAACTAGGTTACCTGTCAACTGAGTTACCCAGTACTGTAATAACTGTAGTAACTTAGTTGACAGGTAACCTAGTTGACAATTTGTACGACATGTAGACGTCATTACACATCATTATCAATGGAATTTTGCACTTCTGCCTTGAAATGAACATAGTGCTGATGGTTAATAATGTGTCCAGTCAACTATGTTATTTGCGTCAAATGTTTGACTTTCATTGTCAACTATGTTGCACCTCATTTTTTCAAATTTAAAATATCTAAAATAGTGCTTCTGATATCCTTTATAGTATAATGTATATCTACACAGGTTGGAGTTTTACATGACATCTCTTAAAACTATCAAAATGACCTGTATGGTAGTTTTATAATACAAAATATCCCTAAACTTAATGACAGTGCTGAACATATCACATGAAAAAACAAAACTTTAATACAATTATTTTTTAAACTTTAAAAAATCTTTGGATATATGGTAGAATAGACTCAAGAGCCTTTCAAATTTGATTTTACTTGAAGTGCAGGACTTAATCAAATGATTGTAATGACATCAAGTTTGTCCGTAACATAGTTGACAAACTGAGTAGTGAAAACATCCTTTCCCTTAAAATAAAAAAATATATAAAAATGTTTAAGCTTTGCAACTAGTGGATATGTTACACTGAGGAATATACTAACTTGAACCACTGATTGTTCTATCTATACATTTTATTTGGCATTAGTAAATAATTATGCACATTTACAGATATTTTACATGATATGAGTGATAACACGTGTTATAAGGGCTATTTCGCACAATAGGTGTGCCTTGAGATTTTTACTTGTCCTTTGGTGTGCCTTGGGCACAAAAAGTTTGGGAACCACTGCTGTAGAGAAATGTAAACGTTCACCATCCCCCACCCGCCTACTGTATGTTGCTTTTTGACATGTAAATGAGTAACTACCCCCCTCTGAGTGAATACCTGTTGTACCTGTCCGGGGCTAAGCCCATAGGACGATGCTCTGATGTCATCACCCTCGCACATTGGTCATATGTTTACAAAAAACGATGTTAACACTTTCTCGTTCTTAATATATGCTATATTTAGGGTCGATATGTGTTGAATTTACTTTAAAATAGCAGATCACTGTGATTCACTTCTCCGCGGCTCCTCCGTGCAGAGAGGCCCCCCCCCCGTTGACAATTCACGAGCGTCTAACTCTCTCCCCCTTGTGAAGAGATATCACAGGGGGGGGTTGGGACACACACATTCCGATGGCCAATTCGTTTTAAACAAAGAGTGGGGTGGGGGCTGGTGAACGGTATGGTCAATGTTTGTAAACACTGTGACATTTTGACTTTATTTGATCATTTCAGTTAAAAACTAACGCTCATATTTCATATTACTGTTTTGCCTGGCTGGACCTGTAATTTACAGGAAAGGAGTGCACGCTACTAAAGAGACACGCTACCATGGAAACCAAACAATGGTGTTGCTGTATTGAAGTCCGAGTGGAAACAGTCATATTTGGAGCGTTATGTTAGAATGAAACAGCGAGGTCGTGACTCACAAAAAAAAAGTGTTACTTCACTAACTGTAAGCTTGTCACTCAGAGTAACCTACAGTTAACTTAACTGTTGGAAAAGAAAGATCAGAGTTAGGAGTGTGAACACACAGCTGAGAGCTGCCGTTTCATTCTGACTGTTTAAAAAACGGTAACAACGGACTATTTTTCTTAGCGGATGCATGTAAATTTAAATCAATACATAGAACTATGTTTTAAATCAATAAAAATATTTTCTAAATCCATAAAAGCATTTTAATTAATATTGGGAGTCATGTCGTTACTTTGTTGAGAATGTGGCCATGTAATAAGCGGGATAATTTGCAGCGACTTGGTCATTATGGGGGAAAATAACACCCAGGCTCCGCAACGCGGAGGGATCAGTAATTTTTAGTGAATTACTGAGTTTAGGCACGTTAATAACATTTTAATGAAGTTGAATACAGTATATTCATATTTGTCAGTGATTTCATGTCAATTCGGCGAACATAAACGATTAAATTAGGATTAAAAATCGAGAGCCGGCTGCTGTTCGTTACGGTAACCCAACTAGGACACTTGACACAGTGGCTTTTGGCAAAGCACACAAAGAAAACAAAAAAAACCGAGAGAGATGAGTTATTGTTATTACAACGTGACTTCACTATTATTTAACAACTATTTTTATTGGGTTCTTTTATTTGGGGTTAAGTACATTGTCAGAATAAGTGAGAAATGGATTTAACTTCTGTTAGACAGCTATCATACTGAATAAATATTTATGCAAAAATGTATGGCATTAATAATGTATATCTAATTACATTTAAAAATGTATGGCATTAATAATGTATATCTAATTACATTAACTGTGAATGTCTTTCATTTTATTTAAAATGAAATAAAATTACATAAAACATTTTCCATAAAAAAGTTGATTCAAGAACAAATCAGTACTTTTCTTATATGACTATTATTGCTAAATTTGAAAGGTCTTTACCAGCTTTGGAATTATATATATATATATATATATAGCACCTTCTGCCATCCCATCTCTACTGACATATGGATCTTAACAAAGATCCGCTATACATTAGTACCAGATATACTGTACACGGACATTTTAGTGAACCAGACCAGCTGTTTCCGCCGGGTCTTCGCTTCCCGGGCATCACGTTGTTTACAAGTGTGTTCAGATGCTAAATGACAAGTGCAAGTGACAATTGTTGTCGTCTTCTCTGTGAACGTTTTTTTCTCCGTTATTTTGCCATTTTCAGATTTAAATTTCGAGCGGAAAGCTAACCAGGAAGTAATAATTACTTAAGCGGAGAACGGAGAAAGTAAACGTTACAGCAGGCATAACAACAGCCGGTGTTTATTTTATTATAATATATATCATTTGTTTTAAAGCTCAATATATAGTTCTATCCGTGACATATGGATCTTAACAAAGATCCGCTATACATTAGTACCAGATATACTGTACACGGACATTTTAGTGAACCAGACCAGCTGTTTCCGCCGGGTCTTCGCTTCCCGGGCATCACGTTGTTTACAAGTGTGTTCAGATGCTAAATAAAAGTTTAGCTTGTACTTTTGATACCCCGCCTCTCGGCACCACAACATCCAGTTTACTGTATTTCACATGAGCGATGTCGAACATTGAAAAGTCCTTATAAAATCTCTGTTATTAGATCAGTACTTTTCTTATATGACTATTATTGACTTGAACACTGAGAATGTATTTATTAACTTCAGACATTTGAAATATTTGAAATCAGATGAAAACAAACTGTAACGGACCCTGCCGTGTTATCTATGATTACTATGCCTTACTGTACATTCATAATTTCAGCCGGAGGTAGGTGGTAGGCGTTGCGGAGGAGCAGATTGCGAGTGAGGTGCCTGTTCTAAACGAACTATTCCAGCTGTTATAAAGCATTAAATAAAAAGTAAGCAAGGAATACAGAATGTTTCGTTACGTAACTTTGTTGAGAATGTGGCCATGTACATGTAATACATGGGATCATTTGCAGCGACTTGGTCATTGTGGGGAAAAATAACACCCATCCTGATCGTTTCAATGAAGTTGAATACAGAATATTCATATTTGTCAGTGATTTCATGTCAATTAGGCGAACATAAACATCAATGATGATGATTAAATTAGGATTAAAAATCGGGAGAGCCGGCTCGTTCGTTTTTTCCGACTAAACAACATCTATTATTTAGAAGTTGATTTCACATGACTCCAGTGTGGAAGCCCACTGCACCCCCTGGTGGATCAATGATCCATTGCAGCTGGCTTCACAATAATTAAATGTATTTATCATGGGGGCGGTATCAAGTCTGACTGGGGGCCGGCCGGCCATCACGGAACGTGCATGAACCGATCACGACCCTCGCACTTTAAACTGTCCAAAATAAGACGCTTCATCTGTATAGCACCTTCCAACATAAGGCAATTCAAGGTGCTTTACAAAAATGAAAGACATTCAGAAAAAGGCATTTAAAAACAGTCATTAAAAAGCAAAGATATTAAAATAAACATTAAAAGAAAAAAATACATGAATAAAAAGTTACAGTGCAGTTTAAAGGGGACCTATCTTGCAAAATGCACGTTTGTAGTGTCAGAAAACACAACCCTCTCTATTTTCCTCCATACCCAAATCTCTAAAAAAAAGGGGCTGCAACGGATCTGATAAAAACTGATCCAGATTTGAACACTGTCCTGACATCAGGACGGTGGCGCTACGGCTATTGGGCCAACTCTCCACCTATCAGGGGAATGTGGGGTTGGGCCACGGCCGGCCATTGATGCTCGAAAGCGCTGGAGACGCTGTAGTACATATGCCAGGCCTGTAAGTGGCGCTGTAGTCTGCCACAAAAGCAGCGAAGAAGACTTCCCGTGCATATGGTAACCATGGTTACCCTTCTGTTTATTCTCCGCTGTGGCTTTTTTTCTCCCTCCCCGAAGCAAGCGTTTGCTCCCGCTGCTTTAATTCAATGCAATCCCTCCCCGTCGAGGCAAGCACTGTAATTCTCTCCGGTTAGTCCACCAGCAGATGACAAACACCCACCTCTCCGCCTCTTCCAAGGAACGAGGGGACCGTGCGGCAGAGTTTCAGTTTCAGTTTCTTTCGCCGGTCAAGATGTCCGTTAAAGTTTAAATCTTCCGGACAAAATTAGAAAAGTGCCGGTCAAAGGTCTTCTCTGTTATTTATTGAGCTTTAACCTGTTAAGCCCTGAAACTGTTTTTCAGATCTCAGGCTCGAAAATGACATTCCCAGAACAAATGACCATATCTTCCCTTCTAAAAGGGTTAAATTAATAATGTTTTCTCTCAAAGTAATGATAAACCTGTGAGTTGGATGTAGAAAAGTCAGAATCAATATAGAAGTTTTTTATTTTAAAGAAAATTCAGATTTTACATAGTAAAAAACTGTAAATGATAGTGTCCGTCCAAAAATAATTTTTTACTTATAGTGAATGGATGATGGGTTAGTAGACTAAAAGCTTTAGGAATCCAAAGTACAACATATAATAAGTACCCTGTATCAAGATTGATGCAAAACAAGTGACATTTGACCTTTTTAGAGAGGTTTAGCCAAAACCACCCCACCTCTGAGGTGAGATTTGGGTGAAAATGTTTTTTTTCCCATATCTATGGCCCCCCTTGCTCGATTTTGATGGTTGACACCTCTTTCTGACCGTTAGAGCCAATAGAATCAAAGGGGGAGTACCCCACACACACACGTTGTGAAGAGAAAAGGTGGGGGTTTCGCGCATGTAATTTTCGCATGAACCTATCTCTAGCTTTGACATCTGGAAACGGAAAAGCAGTTTTAACCTGTTACGCACGGCCCCCCCGGTACCGGGCGGATAAACGCGTCATTTGCAGGAAACAACGTCTAAGGAATCTTAATATTTAATAAACTATGAATGTTTTATATCCATGTAATGGGAAGAAACTCAGCTAACTGATATTTTTAAAACATTTTTCCAAAAAAAAAACACAATGCTAACACCTCTGAATTAGCCACGAGCGAAAAAATTTAACCTAAAACGGCACCTAAACTCACAATAACTCCCTTATTACTTATCCTAGATGCACAGCCAACCACTCGTTTTGCATCACCTGGAGACACAGAATCTGGGGGTGCCCACCTCAACACTCAGTGATAAACATTTGCGACGCTATAAACGAAAGCGTACATCATAACATGTGGAGCTAGGTAGCTAGAAACGCTAACATGGCTTACCTTGGTCAAAACTGGTCTTCAATGGCATTAAAACGATAAAAACGCTGCTGAAGTTAATCCATAGGTTAATCCAATGTGTCTGTGTCCTCTTTGAAATGATTTCTGATAATCCATAAGCAATAAAACTGCTTTTTCGTTTCCAAATGCCAGAGCTAGAGATAGGTCCACTCTGCTGCAAATTTACATGCGCGCAGCCCCCACCTTTTCTCTTCACAACGTGTGTGTGTGGGGGCCTCTCCCTTCGATTCTATTGGCTCTAACGGTCAGAAAGAGGTGTCAACCATCAAAATCGACCAAGGGGGGCCAGAGATATGGAAAAAAAAACATTTTCACCCAAATCACCTCAGAGGTGGGGTGGTTTTGCTTAACCTCTCTAAAAAGGTAAAATGTCACTTGTTTTGCATCAATCTTGATACAGGGTACTTATTATATGTTGTACTTTGGATTCCTAAAGCTTTTAGTCTACTAACCCATCATCCAAGGGTAGTTTTCACTATCTGTAAAAAACGAATTTTTGGACGGACACTATAATTTACAGTTTTTTACTATGTAAAATCTGAATTTTCTTTAAAATAAAAAACACCTATATTGATTCTGACACTTCTACATCCAACTCCCAGATGTAACCTTGCTTTGATAAAATAAATTATTCATATAACCCTTTTAGAAGTTAAGTTGTAGTCATTTGTTTTGGGCATGTCATTTTCGAGCCTGAAACATGAAAAACAGGCTTGGTGCTTAACAGGTTAATGTTTATGGATTATCAGAAATCATTTCAAAGGGACACAGACACATTAGATTAACCTATGGATTAACTTCAGCAGCGTTTTTATCGTTTTAATGCCATTGAAGACCACTTTGGAGAGACTACAGAGCCATGGTAAACATTTTAGCATTTTTAGCTATCTAGCGTCACCTGTTTTGATGTCCGTTTTTGCTGGTTAAGAAGGTGGTTAAGAAACCTCCAGTGTTTAGGGTTTGTGTGGGGGTCCTTTAATATTATTTGAAGCATAAGGGGAGCATGGTCTGAGAGTGTCTTGGCTAAATATTCACAGGAAGACACAAGGTGTGTTTTTGCTGTGTGAAGAAAAAAAGTGTCTATCCTAGAGTAACTTTTGTGCATATGTGAGTAGAAGCTATATTCACGTTGAGATTTGTGTCCCTCCCGCCACACATCAAGCACATTTAGATCTGTAGCGTCTTGGCTGCTGATGTTAATTTTTTAGAGGTGCCGGAGGATCGGTCGTTTGTGGGGTCGAGCACCAGATTAAAATCCCCTCCTATTATAAACTCAGATGGATCACGCGTTATTTTAAGAAAAAGTTTAGCTTAAAAGTCAGGGTCATCTTGGTTTGGTCCATAGATGTTAAGCATAGTGATCAATTGGGCTCCAACATATACTGTTATTAGGATGTATCTACCCCCTTTATCCTTTTCAACTTGTTCTACTTGGAAGGAGATCCCTTTCCTTATCAAGATAACCACCCCTCTTGCAGGCGAGGTAAATGAGGCAAAAAATATTTGACCCTGCCATTGTTTCCCCAGTTTACAGTGCTCTGTATCTGTTAAGTAAGACTCTTGTAAAAAAGCCACATCAATTGTGTGCCTTCTAAGGAAGGAGAGAACTTTACGGCGCTTGGTTGGCTTGTTGATTCCATTAATGTTCCAGCTTAGGAATGTATATGTTATGGCTGCACACATGTGATTGATATAAAATAGGTGTATCTATGGGTGTAGTAGCTGAAAAAATACACTTCCTGAGTTGACATAATAGCTTGTTTGTAAAAATGTGCAAAAAGACAAGAAATAACACGCTTCATGGAGAAATAAAATAATTGCCCTGTCTGGGCCTCACAAAAACCCACCTACCCCTTGAAAGGGGAAACTGGCCTATACTTCCTTCTATAACCGTGTAGTTTCACTGCACTACCCTAGTTTGTGAAATCAAGCTACCTAAACTGAGACAGAGTTCCGGAAACTGAAGTAAATAAACTCTGTTGTGAACACAAATTCCCTGGGTCATATAGGGGAATGATATAACTGTATTTAAAACTCGAGGCTTTCTGTGTGGTTAGCCTGCTTCTCTACGCCACCATCTTGGATCCTCAGAAATGTATTACTTACTTAAAGGTCACCTATTATGCTATATTTGAACAATATATTATAGGGTCAAATCTATATAAAACATGTCTCTGAAGTGTTTTCTTCAAACTACCAAACAGACGCCGATTGTAGCCTCATACCCCTCTATTTCAGCCCTGTTACTAAAGGCCAGATTCTAGGTCTGGCCCTTTAAATGTAAATGAGCTGCTGCTGGCCACGCCCCTTTGGAGCATCCTCATGCAAGCGGTGAGCTCTGTGAAGAGAAGGCTGTCTACCAGCAGAAACTCAGCTAAACGCTGCCGCGATTAAATGCCATATTATGTTCCAAACCACATCAAGCATTATTTCTGAAACAGTATGGAGCTCAAACGCTTTCTCTCTTGCAGGTTTAACACAAGGAAATTACATTACACATATTCTCTCCAGTAAAGGTTAGCTCTGAGTGTTAGCGATGCTTGCTAATGTAAACACAGACCTTCCAAAACACGTCGCGCATTGTTTCTGATACTTCCAAAACACGTTGCGCATTGCTTCTGATACAGTACATAGCTTGACATGTTCTTTATTCAGTGTTTACCGCTAACAGTGCCATTGTATGTATTTTATATATATAACAACTTTACTCTTAAGTCACTCTCGTAGACATCCTGCTGAATACACAGACACACAGCTGCAGGAGGGGATTCAGCTAGACGACTGTATATAGGGGAAGATAGGGCCGTGAGTGGAATGTTGCCAGGAGTTCAATGTAAATGCAGCCCACATTTGAGTAATGTCGTCATGACGCAGCAAATCTGGATCAGCTCCGTTGTACCCCTGTTTGTAGGGATTTGGGTAAGGGGAAAAGAGAGAGGGTTTTATTTTCTGACACTTTGTGAGTCTCCTTACACACCGGGGACACATTTATGTATAAAACACATCAAAAAGTGCACTTTGCATAATAGGGGACCTTTAAAGCTTTACTTACTTTCAATATTTGTTTAAACAAAATTGATTAGCTGTCTATGTAATGTGAGAGAGCTCGCTCACATGGACAAACAAAAAGAGATGTATCACTAACTCTCGCAGTGTTTTGGTTTTAAAACTCATTGCTCTGTGTCTCCTGGATTAATAAACACTTTAGCCGCGTTCACACCGGAGTACTTTTCACCGTACTTTTCGCGTTTAGTTCCGTTAGTACCCCTTATGTCGCGTTCACACCAAAAAGAGCACTCCCGGGAACTTTTACCCCCATTTTTAGTGCCTGCTGAGAGATGGTACATTTTATTATCCTCGCATTAGCATTATTAGCATTAACATTCGCCCAGCGCACAAACGCAGAGAGACTAACTTATGGCAACACAAAATAAAACATCGGAGCGGTGGAGATGAGGAGGTGTCGGCGTTCTGGCGATTTACTCGGAAGGCTTCAGAGTCCCTTCGGAGTCCCAGCAGCTTCTACTGAAGCCAGTCCCCAACTCCGGGGACTTCAGGCCGGGGAATCCGGGTGGCAGTATACGCTAGGGATGCTCCGATCGATCGGTCACCGATCGAGATCTGCCGATACTCACTCTCTACCGATCGATCGGTGCTCTCTAAACATGCCGATCGCGAGGGCCGATCGCATGACGTAAAATACATGACACTTTTCTCTGTACGCGGCAAAACAAGCTCGCCAAAATGGCTTCACCGGTCTGGCATTATTTTAAGGTGTCCGAAAAAGACAGTAAAACAGCGGTATGCAACGTGTGTGTGAAGCAGAAATCCTGCTGCTCCACCCGCTGTGACGGACCGGTGAGCGGAGCGAAACACACATTAAGAGTTAGACCTAACACACTTAGCTATTTTATCTACCTCTGGAACAAGCTAAACTAGTTATAAATATGTTTATTCTTCACTGTCGGCCTCACACATTACTGGATCAGCGAGCTGCATGAGACGATACTGACGGGCTGTCAGGAGAGGGAGAGGGAGAGAGAGAGGGAGAGAGAGAGAGGGGGAGAGAGAGGGGGAGAGAGAGAGGGAGAGAGAGGAAAAGAGAGCGCTTGCTAATTTCTCCCGTGGTATTATCCAAAGTGAATGTAAACTTGAATAATATACATAATTTGAATGTAATAATTAAGTTGATTGTAGTTTGTGGAAGCTCCAGTGAATGAGCCCCATTAACTGAGTTTTAAACATCACTTTAAATGGAAGATTTAAAGTGATGTTTAAATCTTCCATTTAGGCCCCGCCCACTCGATCGGATCGGCGATCGGTATCGGCAGATACTGATTCCGGCGATCGGCGATCGGCCCCAAAATTGGCGATCGGAGCATCCCTAGTATACGCCATGAAGTTGTTTGCGGCCTGCCAGTAAACCCAAAGCAGAAGAAGACGAAGTGACGTCAGCGGCTCATTTGCAGGGAATTTATTCCGGTGTGAACGCGATCTGTACTAAGTGCCCTGGGGTACTAAGTGCCCTGGGGTACTAAGTGCCCTGGGGTAATAAGTGCCGGGGCACTAAGTGCCGGCACTAAATACAGCAAAGTACTTGGTGTGAACGCGCCTTTTGCTCACTTTTTGCCAAAACAACTGTAAGTTGATAATATATCAATGCTTTGCAAACAGCTTGTTCTGATGAAAAACTATAATTTTTTAACATTAATTTAAACTTTTTACAATATAAGTGCTTTATTTAAAAAAATGATGGGATGCATACATTGCCAGTTAACCAGACCAATCTATTCAGATCCATTAAAACCACTCTGATGTAAATACAATTGATAACAAATGTGTAATGTGTTGCATGTAGTAATTGGTTTGTTTCAGGATATTTTTAAACAAAAGGCTATCAAACAGTCTTTAAAATGGAAAACATTAAACTAATTAAATTTGCATTCTAAGGTTTCAACCAAAAACAAGATATTGTATTTAATTTTCGCCTTCAGAGGAGCAAACATAAAAAAAAACTGAGGTAAGTTTACTAAACATATGTTCTGTTTTCTCTAGACTAGACTAAGAGATGGATTCTGCAGTCAACAAAAAAATAGAAGTGGCGGCACACGGCCGGCGATTCAGCCTAGGGATGCTGTACGACTGCCGCAAGGATGTCCTGGTCCCTGGTAAGAATCCATATGTATAGTTATTAAATGCATTTCAACAACAACAATTGTACAAAACGTAATCTAAATATCTGTCATAAATCATATCTTCTCCTTTTCAGATTAATATATTGTATGCATGGTCCTTGTTTAAAAATACAAAATACTAGGTTTTTACATGGGTACAAGCCTTATCAGGTTGTGGTCTGATCCACCCAGGGGTGGACATTGGCATGCAGCAAGTCTATTATCAAATGTTTTCTTTTGTTATAGTTCAAATATTGGGTGAAGTTTGATAGACTTTTGGAGACCTTAAAGTGGTGATGATTAGAGATTGAAGCGGTATTTGATGGGTAGCCATTGGAGGTCGTGGAGGATAGGGCTGATTTGGTCGGAGCGACGAGTGGAGGGGGGCATGCGGGCAGCGGAGTTTTGGACATATTGTAGTTTATTGAGGATGTATGCAGGTGAACCATGAAGGATGCTGTTTGCGTAATCCAGTCGGGATGTAATGAAAGCATGGAAGAGATTTTCAGTGGAGGAAAAGGGAAGATTGGATACGGGCAATGTTCTTGAGGTGTAGAGGGATTTTTTTTACCTGGTTTACATGAGGGAGGAAAGTGAGGGTGGGGTCTAGGATGATTCCAAGGTTACGGACATGAGTAGAGGGGTTGACGATAGTGCTGTTGATAGAGAGAGAAATCCTGGGTGAAGCCGGTTAGTGAGTTTGGGCCGATGATGATTATTTCAGATTTGTCACAGTTCACTTTCAGAAAATGTTTTTTTGCATCCATGTTTTAATATCAGTGAGGCAGTTGGTGAGTTGGCAGTGGGTGGCTGCAGAAATAGTTTTGGTGGAGAGGTAGAGCTGGTTGTCATCAGCATAACACTGGAACCGGAGTTGGTGTTGACGGAGGATTTGTCCAAGTTGGAGGATGTAGAGCGGGGGACCAGGTACATAACCCTGGGGGATGCTGTGGGTGACTGAAGCAGTGGGGGATTTGCAGTTGTTGATAGAAATTCATGGAGTGATTGATGGTGTCAAAGGCGGCGGTTAGGTCAAGGAGGATTAGGGTTGAAAAGGGAACCAGCAGAGAGGAGAATGTCATTGGTGACCTTGTCAATGACTCTGACTCTGGTTCCGTTTTCAACAGATTTGGTGCTATGACAAGTGCGGAAACTGGATTGAAATAGTTCATGAAGGTTATTGCAGTCTAGGGGAGATTTAAGTTGGCAGGGCTACAGTTCGCTCCAAGATCTTTGAGAGGAATGAAAGCTTGGAGATTGGCCGGCAGTTATTGAGGGTGTCAGGGTTGAGTCCGGGTTTTTTCAGTACAGGGGTGACAGCAGCGGGTTTCAAATCAGGTACTACAAGGCCAGTGGACAGAGTACAGGTTAATGACTGTGGTTATGAGGGCAGCAAGTTGGGGGAGACAGGCCTTGACTAGGGCGGAGGGCATTGGGTCCAGTATGATGGTTGATGTGTTCATGCCAGTGACTAGGGAAGCTAGGTCAGAAGTGGTGATTTGAGTGAATTATGTAAAAGGGTGATTGGAAGGAGGGGGGACCTGTGTGATGATAAGGAGAGCGTCTCGCCGCACAGTGTCCTTTAACCTGGAGTGCCCTCAAATAAGGACTTGCATGCATCCATAAATACACAGCCAGGCTATCTCCACCATTATATGTTGAATAGAGGGATTTGCCATGTTGGAATTGTTAGCTTGAGGAAAAAGATAACAGAAACCTATTAAAGTTAACCTGTTAAGCACCGAGCCTGTTTTTCATGTTTCAGGCTCGAAAATGACATGCCCAAAACAAATGACTACAACTTAACTTCTAAAAGGGTTATATGAATAATTTCTTTTATCAAAGCAAGGTTACATCTGTGAGTTGGATGTAGAAGTGTCAGAATCAATATAAATGTTTTTTATTTTAAAGAAAATTCAGATTTTACATAGTAAAAAACTGTAAATTATAGTGTCCGTCCAAAAATTATTTTTTACAGATAGTGAAAACTACCCTTGGATGATGGGTTAGTAGACTAAAAGCTTTAGGAATCCAAAGTACAACATATAATAAGTACCCTGTATCATGATTGATGCAAAACAAGTGAAATTTGACCTTTTTAGAGAGATTTTGCCAAAAACCTCCACTTCTGGGGTCATTTGGGTGTATTTGACCTATCTCTGGCCCCCCTTACTCGATTGGGATCGTTGACACACCTTTCTGACCGTTAGAGCCAATAGAATCGAAGGGGGAGGCCCACACACACACTCATTGTAAAGAGAAAAGGTGAGGGCAACGCGTCTAGAAATGAAACTAGTTTTGCAGATTTTGTCCTTCTGGAGTTTGGAAATTAATAAGCAGTTTTATTGCTTATGGATTATCAGAAATAATTTCAAAGAAGGCACAGATACATAGGATGAACCTATGGATTAACTGCAGTATCGTTTTTTTATCGTTTTAATGCCATTGAAGACCAGTTTTGACCAAGGTAAGCTATGTTAGCGTTTCTAGCTACTTAGCTCCACATGTTATGATGTACGCTTTCGTTTATAGCGTCGCGAATGTTTATCACTGAGTGTTGAGGAGGGCACCATTAGATTCAGTGTCTCCAGGACACCAAAACCGAGTGGTTGGCTTTGCATCTAGGATAAGTAATAAGGGAGTTATGAGTGAGTTTAAGTGCCGTTTTAGGTTAATTTTTTTCCGCTCGTGGCTAATTCAGTGCTAGCATTGTGGGTTTTTTTTGGAAAAAAAAATTAAAAAGATCAGTTAGCTGAGTTTCTTCCCGTTACATGGATATAAAACATTCATAGTTTATTAAATATTAACATTCCTTAGACGTTGTTTCCTGCAAATAACGTGTTTTTCTGCCCGGTACCGGGCGGGCCGTGCGTAACAGGTTAATGTGTCCAAAATTAGATACTAAGTATGTATAATTGTCTGTAACATTGTTAAAGTAGCAAGTAGAAGCCAGTTCCTGATAAGGATGAGTGGAGGAGTTGGAAGTCATTTTGTCCTGGAGAAATTAGAGAAATTAGTCACATGTTAAGTGGGGTAAAGGAGTCAGAGATGGTGTCCATGGGTTTGAGGAGTTTTCTTTTGGTTGAAAAAAGTGTCTTAGGGTTATTGCTGCCGTATTGAGGCGCCGGAGATGATCAGTGTTCCAGGGGGCGGAGTGAGTGAAGGAAACTGATTGTTTTTTATAGGAGAAAGTTAATTGAGACTGGAGGAAAGAGCATTGTTGTAGGTGTAGACCAGGTCATCAGGAGAAGCATTTTGGGTGAGGGTGGAGTCAGGGACGGTGGCAGCCAGTAGGGAGGAGAAGGAGGAGGGGTTTATGAATTTGAAATTCTGGAAAGTTATGCTGCGCGTCTGCTTGATGAGAGGGGTTGGGGTGAGGATGGCCATGGAAAATTGCCAGATGGTCGGAGATTGTGAGGTCAGATGTGTTTAGATTGTGGATGGAGATGGCAGAGATGCAGACCAGGTCCAGTGTGTTTCCTTTTTTATGGGTGGGAAAGTCTGCATGCTGTGTGATATTCAAGTAGTTGACAATGTCCTTAAATTCTGTAGAGGCTTTGGAGTCAGGTGTGTCAACATGAATATTGAGGTCACCGAGTACCAGAACATGTGAAGAGATGGAACAGAGTTGAGCGAGGAATTCAGACAGGTGAGAGGAAAAGCAGTGATGGTTTGGAGGGTCATAAATAACCGCTGTAACCAGGGGTTTTGGACCAGACCGATTAAAAGCAAGGTGTTCAAATGCATTGCATTAGTTTTTATGTGATTACGAGTAAAAATGGCAATTCCATCGCCACGGCCATGGTGGCAAGGTTTTTCCATGTATTTGTATCCTGAGGGTGTAGTCTGGTTGAGTGAGAAATATTCCCGTGGGGTTAAAAGCGCCGGGGCTCTTAGTGCCGGCACTAAGTACAGGAAAGTACTTGGTATGAACGCGGCAAATGGTTTTGAATGCAGGACTAAGATCTCACAAGTCAAGTACAGAGACTAGTTACATTCCTGATAAAGTAAAGTAGTTTATTTAGAAATAAGAAGATTAGGGCTTAGTCTAGTTGCCAACTCATAGGTTCCTATTATGAACCCGGAAATTTCAGAAATGTACATAGAAACTGTCATTTTCAGTTTTTACCATTAATTGTGGGTTGGTTTGAAAGATTTAGGGGATTCTTGATCATTTGGATTGGAAAGATTGCCTATTTATTTGAAAAGAATTTGTAGGGATAATAATATTTATCTTGTGTTTTCTATATATAGTCGCAACACTATTCATGGTAGTCAAAATCAGTCCAAAGAGAGTGCAAATTTGGCCACTTTCTGGTAAAATTGTCGGCCCTTTTTTATTCTGAAAAAGTCAGAAATGGATTCATCATCCTCATAACCTCCTAAACCACTCCAAAATTCTCCAAATCACTTTAGGTAGCTCTTGTATCTTCTCTGACACTTTGTGTATCGATGCTGCTATATTGTATTGCCATATCATAAATACTTGTGTATGCTGCTCTTGCTCTTTTGCACTTTTTGCATTTCATGTTTTTGTTTTTGCTATGTCTGTAAATGTCATTTTCTTAATGTTTTATAAGAGGGACTGCGGATGGAAAGTAGCTCAAAGCTAAATCCGGCATATTTATGCTTGGTACATTTATTGTTTCAAGTGTTCATTAATGTGCAATGTCCCTACCAAATAAACGATTAAATAAATAAAATAAATAAACATAGGCTATAATGCCATTCATTTTAATGAACAGAATGTATGCCAATTGTGCAGTTAATGTGCTGGGGACCTGTTTTATACATTTCTAACATAAAACTTTGGTGTACTCAACATTTCTGGGTTCACTATGTTGGCAACTAGACTAGATAGGTATATATGGCTCAATAAAGCTGTGACTCTCGAGTTCTAAAAACAATCCTAGGTGTTCCTATTTTTTTGAGAAAATATGAGTTAAACGCTGCTCTGGCAATACAGAGAGCCTCGCCTTTGTGTTATTGTCTGATTTTTAGAGAGGAAATAGAGTCAAATGAAAATTAGAGTAAGCCTGCAACAGTATCAACACATTTATACATTTAGTAGGGACTCAAAATAAAGACATGGCATTGAATTAAATGCCTATGAAATGAATCAAGCACAATTTTGCTACAGCACTATCAGATAGACACCTCATGACATGTGAATAACTATCATTTTGAATTACTAACCTTTTAAAATGAAACTTAATATAAACTTTATTTTGTGTTAAAAAAAATGAAGCCTTACTATCATGCAATAAAATGTAGTTGGATTTCTTCCTTTCTTTTTTACAGATGTGAAACTGTGGGACTGTGATGACCTGGAAAAATATACAAGAGAAGTACCAGAAAGAGAGATGGTGGCATCTGAATCAATTGAGGATAAATCTTCAGCACTAAATGTTGAAGCCTCGCTGAAAGCAAGTTTCTTGAGTGGACTGGTAGAGGTTGAAGGATCAGCCAAATACCTGAACGATAGTAAGACTTCCAAAAATCATGCTAGAGTAACACTGACGTACCAAGCTACCACAAACGTCCACGAACTGTCCATGGATCATCTTGGGAGAGGCAATGTTAAGCATCCATATGACTTTAAGAAAGCAATAGCAACACATGTAGTCACACGTATCCTTTATGGCGCTCAAGCCTTCTTTGTCTTTGACCGTGATGTGTCTGTCAACGAGAACTATGAAGATATTGAGAGCAACTTGAAGGTGATGATCAACAAAATCCCCTCCCTAGCAAAAGAGGGCAAAGGCTTGCTGAAAATGGAAGACAAGGAGAGAGCAAATGTTGATAAATGTTCCTGCAAATTCCATCGAGACTTTGCTCTTGAAACAAATCCTCTGTCCTTTCAGGATGCAGTAAAAGTGTACCAAAGTCTGCCAAAGCTGCTGGAGGGTGGGGAAAACGCAGTACCAGTGAAGGTCTGGCTGTTGCCACTGACATGTTTAGATTCTACTGGCTCTAAACTTGTCCGCCAGATAAGTAAAGGATTAGATAAAAAATGTCAGAGTGTCCTGGAGGGCTTCAGTGACCTGGAAATGAGGTGCAACGATGCACTGAGAACCCAAACTGCACAGCAGTTCCAGCAGATTGGAAAAAAACTTGAAACCTTCAAACAGAAGTGCTTTGAGTTCAAACAAGAATTCCAACAAAACCTGGCAAATAAACTGCCATCAATCCAAGGAGGAGGAGAAGAAGAAGCTGTGCTCGCAGAGATCCGGAGGAAGACATGTTCTTCTCCTTTCAACAGCAAGGACCTGAACGAGTGGATGGACTGCAAGGAGAGAGAAATCTCCACGTTAAAGTCATACACCAACATGATGAAAAACACCAAGATCGTTGCACGCGAAAATGATCTTCATGAAGAAATTCTAAATGCAAAGCAGGCTGTGTGTTTTGTCTTCACCTCGCTGGGAAGTGATGAACCATACCTCTCAACTTTATCAAACTACCTTCAACAAACACCCAAAACAGACGATGCTCAAGATCCACACACTCCAGATGTAGAGAAGGGACAGTGGTACCTCACAAACAAAGTAGCAGAAACATTGAGAAACAAAACAAAGCTATTCAGTGATTTTGCAGAGGCCAACAAGGATAACAAGAACATCACATTTCTGACAGTGGGTTTAACAAATGAGACACAGAAAGGTGCCAGCATCTACCTTTATACAGACGGCATTTCTGTCAATGAGAACTTTGAGCCGCCTTCAAAGCCTGCAATAGTAACAGGAAGTGATATAAACCACAACAGTGTGACACTGAAGATTTCTCCACCCAAATGTGGAGCAGAGGACATCACCTCCTACTCTGTTGAGTACTGTGTCAGTGGAGAGGACGGCTGGAAACAAAAGACAGCATCCAAAGCTGAAGAAGTCACAGTGAGCGACCTGAGTCCTAACACAGAGTACATGTTCAGATGCAGGGCAGAGACACCAGTAGGTGCCGGGCCAGCCAATGAAGTCAGTGGACCCATTAAAACCTTACCCTGCAGCCCTCCTGGAAAACCCAACGTTGAATCTACCTCACGTGAGATATTAGTCAGCTGGGAGAAACCTGCTGAGCTCGGACAAGATGTCCACGTTTTGAGCTACATCGTGGAGTACGCCAAACAAGACCAACAGGTGAAAGAGGAAGATCTCCACTGGGAGCAAATGATGGCGGGAGCTGAGAAGGCGAGCATTTCAGAAATTCAGCCAGAGACAGAATACGCTGTCAGGGTCAGGTGTGATTGTGGTGCAGCTGGAACAAGCAAAGAAAGCATCACTGTTAATGTCGGCACAACTAAACGTGAATTTGCACGTCTTGCAGAATCCCTCAAAAGTAAAAGCAAAAGTATCAAATCGAAATCTCTCTCAGTTTACAAACTGCCTCTGACAGAAGAAGACATGCACGTCAAAGGATGCCAGATGTATAACTTTGGCAGAGAAAGCATGAAGCAAAATTGCAAAATAATGCTTCTCGGAGCAACCGGATCTGGAAAGTCCACTCTGATCAATGGACTCATCAACTACATAGTTGGTGTTGAGTGGAAGGACGATTTCAGATTCAAATTAGTTGTTGAAGATCAGTCGAGATCACAAACTGAAAGCCAGACCCCTGAAGTCACTGTGTACAAAATCAACCACCAAGAGGGCTTTAAAATCCCTTTCTCTCTGACCGTTGTGGACACCCCAGGCTTTGGAGATACAAGAGGCATAAAAAGAGACGAGGACATCACAGAGAAAATCAGGGGGCTTTTAACTTCTGCGAATGGAGTCGGTGAGATTGATGCTGTGTGTTTTGTCACCCAGGCCTCTCTTGCCCGACTAACAGCCACACAACGATATGTGTTTGAGTCTGTGCTCTCCATCTTTGGCAAAGATGTGGCAGAGAATATTCAGATGCTGGTCACCTTTGCAGATGGCAAGCAGCCACCTGTTCTTGAGGCAATAAAGAAGTCTGGGGTTCCATGTCCAAAACACCTAGGGCTTCCAGTTCACTTCAAATTCAACAACTCAGCATTGTTTGCAGATAACAGAAGCAGCAGGGAACGGGTCAGTGATGAGAATTCTGATGAGGATGATGTTAAATTTGACGAAATGTTTTGGAACATGGGCATCAAAAATATGGAGAAGTTCTTCACTGCTTTGACTAAACTGACAACCAAGACCCAAGAGGTTCTAAAAGACTGAAGGCATATTGAACCGGCCTTCGAAGGTTTGCAACCGCAAGTTGCTGGATCATCAAATCCACCGAAAGAAAAGATGAAAGAGCATGAAGATGAAAACTAATACAATACCAACCAAACATCCAACAGGGGACTATGTAAAAGTATAAAAAGAGAAGCATACACTGGAAGAGCTTAAAGTCAAGAACAATAAAGCTGCAAAAGAAAAGATGACTGTTCAGGAGTTGATTGAGAGTCGAGAGCAGGAGAACTATTACCTCCAAGAGATGATAGTGTCCCTCGTGGATCAGTCAACTCACTCTTTAACTCGTCTGCAAGAGATCGCCCTGAGGCCTAACCCTCTGACCACTCCAGATTACATTGACATGCTGATTGAAGGCCAAAGTGACAATAACAATTTATATGTACAGTTGAGCAGTATGACAATTAGTACATTACATTTAGTGTGCACATATTGTATTGTTATGACGCTAACATGCTAACATTTTTGCTAATTGTCATGCTAAAGATAGCATTACATGTTATCATTAAAAAATGATATCTTACTTTTTGGCATTAACAAGATTTTTTACACTTCCAGAAAATTTGACCAGCTGTCGCTAAATTATTTCATTTAGTATTAGCACCAAATGTATTAATTAATTAAACTTTTTTTAATTGGCCAAAAACATCACTGACCACTGTTTTGTATTAATACTTTATTACATACTTAAGATTGACGTTTATAGAAATGGTTTTTGGCTTGGCAGTTATGTTTATTTTGTCTTGAAAAACATGCAATAACAAAATAACAGTTTATTTCACCTAATTCAATTTGTATACTTTATAGGATCCCATAGCACTAGCATGATCATTGGCTATTCTTCCTGGGGTCCAAAGACACACAGTCAAACAAACAGCTCTTAATTTCATGCAATTTCCAATTTAATATGAAGTGAAAACGAAAAAACCATCATCCTATTTTAACCATCATTAAGCCAAACATAGTTGTACATACCCAAAGACAAAGTTTAATTATACGTTATGGTAGGGAGATTTTTTTTTGCAAACTTTTGAAATGTACTTGGTAATTTTCCCGAATGCGATGGAATGGCAATGAATACCAGCTGACTATGGCTCTGTATATATTAATGTTTTCTTGTTTCATTTGATTCAGTTTTTAATAACATGGACCTTCCTTCTGTTGCATGTCGTGTTTGATAGTTATTACATTACATTTAATTTAGCTGACGTTTTTATCCAAAGCAACACTAGTGGTGGTGTTTCTGGCGGGATTTGAACTCACAACCTTCCGATCTTCAGCCCACCTCACTATCCATTAGACCACCACTATCCCTATAGTTATGTTGAGCAAACTGCAATCTTAATCCATGATGCATTCTGTATTCGTTTTTTTTTGATTCCTTTTTCTTCTGTTTTAATTACAAAAAGGACAAGATAATAATTACATTGAAAATTTCGAATAAAATACCAATATGTTTGGTATTACTGGAAACCGTACTTAATTATTTTAATATTATGTAATTGAGTTGTGACAATAAAATGATTGTGTTGGATATGTGTTGTTCTCTTTCAGTCTCATCAGCTATATTTGTTATTCTTTAGCTCCTCTCAACCCTAAATCATCCATCTTTTTGCAAGTCTTTTACTAATGTCATTTTTAAGTTTCCTATTATTTTAAGTTTCACTTAACAAAGTTTTTATTTTCCATATCAGTGAGCAAACAAAGTGATTTTTAGTTATTGACAATTTAGAGAATGGCGATGTTTGTTCTGATTCTTTAAAAATTATAAATACATATATTTGTTGTTACTAAAGTAATTGACAAGGATAAATAATATTTAAAACATGTGTTTTGCATTGTAAAGGTTGAGTTAAGAAATATAAAATCATCAGACTTGCTGAAAGCAGTCAGAGTTTATTTGTCTTTAGACGAGATCTCTCAATGTTCATTTTTGAGGCCATGAGAAGTTGATTAACAACTTTTGTGACAAGTAATAGTTATTTCAAAAAGTAATGGGAGTATTTTTGATTGATAAGAACTAGGGAAACAAAGAAAGTATTGATTGATTGTGTGTTGTCTTCCTGTCTTAAGGTCATTGCCAAAGGCAATGCAGAAAATAAACTTATATAAACAGAAGAATTGTCCCCTTCTGAGGTGCCTGGCATTGGCGCTGTGTCATCTACAGGGTTACCAGTATTAGTATACAAGAAGTCATGATAACAACCATTTGTATTTGATAAGAGGAATATTCATTTTTCTTCACAATTACCTATAAGAGAAAATGAAAATGGTCTAAATGGAGTTGTCAAGGCCTTCAAATTTGGAATAAACTGTTTTATAATGAGAAAAAAAATCATGTTGACCCTTAATATTACGAAAAAGACAAAAGGATAAACCAGAACCACTTCAGATCTTACCTTTCTAAAAACAAGCAGCTACAATATTTGAGGGAAACATGTTTATGTAAAGTAAAGAAACAGAGTAAAGGTTAGCCTAGACTGAATGTTTACATCGCGCCAATGACACTCTATCTCAGTGCACGTTTCTGCAGCGACCTGGGCACAACAACGGTCACTCAACGCATCTCGACTTCTTCGCTGCAAGAGACTTTATCAATCCTGCTCGAGGCAAGTACACAGAAGAGGAATAATACATTAAAACCTAATAAAAATGAATAACACCTCTACAATAGTGCAACAAAACAGGACAATTAAATGCAGACTTTTAAACATCCGATATTTATCATCTAAGGTCGCACTCGTCAATGATTTACAAACAGAAAAACAGGTTGATTTCTGTTGTCTCACTGAAACTTGGCTGAGACATGAAGAATATGTTAGCATTAATGAGGCCATCCCCCCTGTCACTGGTCAAGGAGGTGGAGTCGCAGCCATCTTCAACTCAAACATACTAATCGTTACAAAACCATAATTACATTTGAATTCCTTTGAAAGCCTAGTACTAATGCATCCAACCTGGAAAACACTGCAGCCAATCTTGTTTGTTACAGTCTATCGCGCACCAAGTCCTTATTCATAATTCCTTTCTAACATTTCTGAACTTTTCACAGGTTTAGTCCTCAAAACAAATAAAGTCATTATTGTGGATGACTTTAATATTCATGTTGATGATGATCCTCTTTATTAGATTAAATTAGTCAAAATGTACATAAACCAACTCACTGTTTCAATCCAACCCTATTGACATATGGTATTGACATTGAGCATTTATTAGTCTGTCCACATAACCCTGCTTTTGCTGACCTGTTTAATAACTGTTGAGGTACTGTTACTGGACTAGAAGGAACTTTTTCATGAAAAATGTTATGATACAAAATGTACCTCCTCCTTCCCTTAGCCAGCACTGAAGTGTCTTCAACCACTGGTACCTTAAGATTGTTTTCCAATCCTAAAAATGGCAAAAACACACCAAATGTGTTCTTGTTGGTTTTCAGACAAGAGCCTTTTTTAGTCTACTTTTTATGCACGTTCCGTGCAAATATCGTGCACATCGGTCAAACGTACAGTTACGGCTGCTTCTTTAAAGTTATGTAGGGGCTCCCCCAAAACAACAATCTTGCACCAAACAAAAATGATCATATCAGTAAACTTATTTATACACTGTTAATGCGTTTGCCAAGCATTCTTAAGCCTTTAAAGAAGTATTTCCTATTAGTGGAAAACACAGCGTTCCACAAATGCGCACAAGCTTCGCAATTTAAAACATGTGAGTGAAACTCAGGGCTCACATGGCAGGTTGGCTGGAGTACAAGAAAAACAGCTACCAAGCCATTTTTGCTACGCCCAATGTGTGTGAACGCTATTTCCTGTTAATGGCAAACAAAGCGTTCCACAAAAGGGCACAAGCTTTGCAGTCTGCCAAGGTGTATTTCTTAACATTGAGTTGACCAAATATGAAGGATATCTGGTTTATCTGCCAAGAGCTGTAAACTAAAGTCTAGCAACATTAACTTCCTGTCATGGTTTTGGATTTATGTTTTCATTTTCCACCTTTTATTTTGAAATGTTTTCCTCCTTGTGTCTTGTCTGATCCTACTTCCTGTGTTTGCCCTCCTGTCTTTAGTTTCCCTGGTGTGTCTGATTGTGTTCACCTGTTGCCCTTGTGTTTCTGCCTCCCCTGCCCAGCTGTGTCTTGTCCTGTGATTACCCTTCTGTGTATTTAGTTTTGTCTTCCCCTGTGCTCCATGTCTTTTCGTCGTCGTTTCATGTCCATGCTACCTGTCGTCTCTTTGTGTCCATGCTCCCTGCCTCGCCTATGCTCATCTATGCTTGTCCATGTCTCCTGCCTGTTGCCGTCTGTAAGTTTGTTCCTGTCTGTCGTGCTCCCCGGTTTTCTTTTTGTTAATTAGTTTCATTTTTTTCATGTCTTTGGCTTTTTTATAATAAAGGTCGCTTTTTGTTAACAAACCTTTTTGTATTTTTTAACTGCACTTGGGTCCTATTTTCCCCACCCTGACAGTACGAACAGACGCTGCCTTCGCCCTCATGCCCGGCCCCCTGAGTTTGCCCGCTGTGGCCTTCACCCCTTCTTGAACTCTGCCTTGCCCCCGGGCCGTCTGCCGAGACCCCCTCCTCGAACTCTGCCTTGCCCCAAGGCCGTCCGCCCGAGACCCCTTCCTGGTCCTCTGCCGTGAGCCCAAACCCGTCCTCCAGACCCCCTCCACCCACCCTTCTAGAGGTTTTGGACTTTTTTGTTTTGTTGGGATGTCTGGAATCTGTCCCTTGAGGGGGGGGTTCAGTCATGGTTTTGGATTTATGTTTTCATTTTCCACCTTTTTATTTTGAAATGTTTTCCTCCTTGTGTCTTGTCTGATCCTACTTCCTGTGTTTGCCTTCCTGTCGTTAGTTTCCCTGGTGTGTCTGATTGTCTGATTGTGTTCACCTGTTGCCCTTGTGTTTCTGCCTCCCCTGCCCAGCTGTGTCTTGTCCTGTGATTACCCTTCTGTGTATTTAGTCTTGTCTTCCCCTGTGCTCCATGTCTGCTCGTTGTCGTTTCATGTCCATGCTACCTGTCGTCTCTTTGTGTCCATGCTCCCTGCCTCGCCTATGCTCATCTATGCTGGTCCATGTCTCCTGCCTGTTGCCGTCTGTAAGTTTGTTCCTGTCTGTCGTGCTCCCCGTTTTTTTTTTTGTTAATTAGTTTCTTGTTTTTCATGTCTTTGGCTTTTTTATAATAAAGCTTGCTTTTTGTTAACAAACCTTTTTGTATTTTTTAACTGCACTTGGGTCCTATTTTCCCCACCCTGACACTTCCTGCCAGGATTCTAATCAAGCATGACATTTGTGGCATTTTTAAGACTGTCCACTCAAGTAACAACGACTTTGTGTGACATGGCGAGTGTCTCTGGCTGCAAGAGTACGACAAGTAAGTATGTGTTGTGCAAATACAGTATCTTTCATCTAGGTATAATGTACAATGAGGGCTTCTTTATTATTAATTAGTTTTAGCATGTGTGTGTGAATCCCTAAGCGTTGTTGGATGTACACTGTTCAATGAACGCTCAGAAGCTTTGCAGGGTGGCAAGGTGAAGGTGTTAACATTTAGCTGACCAAATATGAAGGTGATCTGTGTAGTTTCAGAGCGGATCGAGTTTAAAATACCATCTACAAGCTGATGCTGACAGCCCCGCTCCTGCCGCCCGCTTGTGGCAGACCACACTTCCACGCTCACCGGCAGGCCCGGACTGGCCATCGGGAGGGTGTGTGTATGTGTGGCGCGACCTCTATATATATATATATCTATATATATCTATATATATATATATATATATATATATATATATATATATATATATATATATATATATATATATATATCACACAGTCTATGGGCGCGACTCGCGCGAGCGAGGCACACCTTACGTGTTGTTGTTAGCATCTGGTGCTAGCTAGCTGCGCTAACGGATATAAGGAGCTGTTTCAATGAAAACAGAGGAGCGACATTTCGCCGACAACTGCGCCGATCACTTGACTTAATGCAGGTAGCCAGACAGTGGGACATTGTACAAAAAGTCAGCACGGATAGTGCGCGCAACATGATTGCAGCGTCCAGGCAGCTCCCGTTCGAGCATATATGCCTTCAGCTGCACATAGCTCCAACGATCCATCACAGTCTCTCCACATTCACACACACACACACACACACACACTTTGTATTGGAGAGGTTCCAGGTTGAATTGAGGCGAATATTTCAACCTAGTCTCACGGCATTTCGTGTTATAGTCATGAATTTAATTTAATCTATTGATT
This sequence comes from Trematomus bernacchii, assembly GCF_902827165.1. Classification (NCBI taxonomy): domain Eukaryota; kingdom Metazoa; phylum Chordata; class Actinopteri; order Perciformes; family Nototheniidae; genus Trematomus; species Trematomus bernacchii. Next base: position 82,735 of record NW_022987576.1, on the reverse strand, counting down.
CGTGTTCACTAACACGATTTTCACATTTTTTTCGTGTCACACAGAACGATTTTAAATGTAATGTATTTCTATTGGTAGTATGTTTCGTGCCTGCAACACGTCTTTTTGTCCGGTCGGGTCTTGGAAGACCAGAAGCTGTGTGGTTCATAAAAACATGTTCTTACTCAATATCTTACCCTAAGCCTAACCCTATCCCTTTTATTTTAAATTGTATAATGTCTGAGTTTTTTTGCCGTCAGTGAGGAAAAGAAATGGGGCTCAGAGCCTCAGAATACTGAAATCTGTATTTTATGTCATGTTTTTTTCCTTCTAATTTGTTATTTGGTGCAGGCACGAAACATACTACCAATATAAATACATTGCTTCTAAAATCGTTCTGTGTCAGAATACTTAAATATGTGTTTTTCCTTCTAATTTGTTATTCTTTACATTGCTTTTAAAATCGTTCTGTGTGACACGAGAAAAATGGCGAAATCGTGTTGGTGAACACGAATCAATAGATTAATTTCGTGACTATAACACGAAATGCCGTGAGACTGTGTTGAATATTTGTAATGTTCAGAGGTTGTTGTGTTTAATATTCATGAGAATATTTGTCATTGTTCAAATGATAAACAAACATATAAAGCATATTTGTCCACTCATATGTTGATAAGAGTATTAAAAACTTGAAAAATATCCCTCTAAGGTACGTTTAGAACAGATAAAAAATGTGCGATTAATCGCGATTAACTATGGACAATCATGCGATTAAATATTTTAATCGACTGACAGCCCTAGTATTTACCTATAGAAACAAAGTTTTTTCTGTCCTTTAAGTAGCAGGGTGCGTACGGGTGCTGGAAATCCTTGAAAATGCTTGAAATTGTACGAGGTGTTTTCAAGGTTTGAAAAGTGCTTGCATTTTGGGAATGGTGCTTGAATTTGGGATAAAGTGCTTGAAATTGTAAATGCTTAACTTCGCTTTTTAGATTAAAAGAAAATAAAGAAGTCGGAGCGCGCTTAATTGCTTCGCTTTTACATAAAACAGCTCCGCCCCAGCCTTCCCGCGCAATGCGCGTGACCGGCAAGTGTTTTTGTTACGTGTGTGACCTGGGCATTCTGATGAGTGATAGATGACAGTATGCCAGGAGGTTGCCGTTTCAACGAGCGTTGGCTAGCAGAAGACACATACAAGCCATGGCTAAGACGAGGGTCAAGCGAAGCCCAAGAGTAGCCTCCTGCAAAGTGTGCAACAATAACGATGCGAGAGTCTGCGCTGACGAGCCACACACCACACGAAAGGTATGCGGTAGTAGAGCATTTTAGATTAGGCGATCGTTGCATGTAAAATACATGACACTTTTCTCTGTGCGCGGCAAAACAAGCTCGCCAAAATGGCTTCACTAGTCTGGCAGTATTTTAAGTGTCCGAAAATGACAATAAAATAGCGGTATGCAACGTGTGTGTGAAGCAGAAATCCTGCAGCTCCACCCGCTGTGACGGACCGGTGAGCGGAGCAGAACACACATTAAGAGTTAGACCTAACACACTTAGCTATTTTATCTACCTCTGGAACAAGCTAAACTAGTTATAAATATATGTATTATTCACTGTCGGGTCACTCATTACTGGATCAGTGAGCTGCAGGAGATACTGACGGGCTGTCAGGAGAGGGGGAGAGAGGAAAAGAGAGCGGTATCGGCCGATACTGATTCCGGCGATCGGCTCCAAAATTGGCGATCGGAGCATCCCTAATAATTGTATATGATATGTTTTATAATGATTGATCATGAAAGTGTTATCAAAGCTGGTAAAGTTGCAGCTAGTTTGAATGACTTTGTATACTGCAGAGTAGCTTGTGAATTTACTCCAGGTGGAACTAAAGTCTGATTTAACACTTGATTATATTTCACATCATTCATCCACATCTGTAAAGTAACTAAAGGTATTAAATACATGTAGTGGAGTCAAAGTACACCATTTACCTCTGACTTGTGTTTACTGCCAACCTAAAAGTACCTCAAAAATAGTAATCAATAATATATTGAAAAGTTATTTGGCTGATTGTTTTATATTGGCTCAGCCAGGTCTACGTACAGATGGGTCACTCATTTTGAAATATTAAACTTAGTTTTCTTTTCTAACATTTTTAATTTTTCATCCTCATGTAGAATGCTATTATGAAACACACATTTGGTTGTTTATAGCATAAAGAACATCTGATTTAATGTGAGGTAGGGAAATAATCATTTGAGTATAAGTATGTGTATATAAATATGTAATTTACAACAGCTGTAAGATGCTTGAAAAGCTTGAAAATGCACCTTGAAAATGCTTGAAAAGTGCTTGAATTTGACTTTGGAAAAGGTGTAAGAACCCTGAAGTAGGATTCAAACCAATTTAGAACTGTTTCCGAAAGTCCCACCCAGTTTTCTAGTCGGTCTAGCAATATGTTGTGGTCAACAGTGTCAAACGCAGCACTGAGATCTAATAATACTAACACTGAAGTTCTGCCACTGTCTGTGTTTAAGTGGATGTCATTGAAGACCTTTACAAGAGCAGTCTCAGTGCTGTGGTTTGGACGAAAGCCTGACTGGAACACATCGAAACAGTTATTTAAATGCAAGTAATTACTCAACTGTTGAAAAACAACTTTTTCAATGATTTTACGAAATGGCAGGTTTGATATGGGCCTGTAATTGTTCATTACTGAAGCATCTAGATTATTATTTTTTAAGAGCGGTTTAATGACTGCAGTTTTCAGGGCCTGTGGAAAAATACCTGAGTGAAGAGATTTGTTTACTATATGAAGTAGATCTGAGGCCATGCAATGAAAAACATCTTTGAAAAATCCTTTTGGAATAATATCAAGGCAGCAGGAGGAGGATTTCAGAAGTTGAATAATGTCCTCTAGGTTTTTTATCATTAATCTGATGGAATTGTGTCATGGTGTTTGAATTGATATTAGGTGGACATAGGGACAACACATTTGCTGTACCTGATGCAGAGGCACTGACTGCTTGTCTGATTTTCTGAATTTTGTCAGTGAAGAAGGAGGCAAAGCCATTGCACGCCCTGGTGGATAGAAGTTCAGAGGATACTGACACTGGGGGGTTAGTTAGTCTGTCAACGGTAGCAAACAAGGCACGTGCGTTGTTTTTGGTTTTGGTAATGATGTCAGAGAAGAAAGACTGTCGTGCGTTTTTCAATTCCAAATTATAAAGGCCAAGTCTCTCTTTATAGATTTCAAAATGAACCTGGAGATTAGTTTTTCGCCACCTACGTTCAGCTTTTCTACACTCTTTTTTCTCTGTTCTCACGGTCATGGCCTTTCTCCATGGAGATATTTTCTTCCCAGTCACTTCCTTTACCTTAGTTGGAGCAATGGCATCTATAACATTTTAATTAAAATGATCTACTAGCTCATTTACTGAGATGTTAGCAGGGGCAAGTGTGGAAGAAAAATTCTGAGTAAACATTTCCCTAGTGTTTTCAGTTAAATATCGCTTTGTGGTTACCTCTTTTTGAAAAAATTGTGAACAGAAATAGAGTTCTCAAAGAAAACACAGGAATGATCAGAGAGTGCAACATCAGTCACCACAACCTCAGAGATATTCAGACCCTTTGAGATAATTAAGTCCAGAGTGTGCCCCTTATTGTGCGTGGGCTCCGTCACATGCTGAGTCAGTCCATAGTTAACAAGAACACAAAACAGTTCTTTAGCCCCTCTGTCCTGGGGGTTGTCAACATGGATGTTAAAATCACCAACAATGACTAGACAGTCAAAGTCAATACACACTATAGACAGCAGTTCAGTAAAGTCATCAAAAAAGCTTGCACAGTATTTGGGTGGTCTCTAGATATTTAGGAACAGAGCTCGAGAGGAGCATTTCAGCTGAAGGGCCAAATATTCAAAATAAGCAAAGTTCCCATAAGATGTCTTCCTGCATTGAATGGAATCATTGAACAAAATAGCAACTCCACCTCCTTTCTTATGCATTATTTCCTGACTCATAAAACTAAAGTTGGGAGGGGTTGATTCGATAAGAACAGCTGCACTGTTATTTTGTTCGATCCAAGTTTCCGATAAAAACATAAAATCGAGATTGTGCTCAGTGATAAAATCATTGATTAAAAATGTTTTTCCTGCCAAAGACCTGACATTTAATAAAGCTAGTTTAAGTTTGTTAAATACACTATCAGTAAGATTTTTTGTGACAAGCTGTGGCTGACATGGAATCACTGCTAAATGTGATAAACTCAAAGGAGAGACAACGGGAAAATCACCTCTCTTTGCCCGCTCACAGACCCCCAAAGGACGGCCCAGAGACCTCCAAGAGGTCTCCCTGAAGTGGGAACTCTGTTTATTTCACACTTCCAGGAGAGAGTCCGGCAAAATCCCATCTCTTTGCCGGCCTACAGGCCCCCAAAGGACGGCCTAGAGAGACCTCCAGCATGTCTCCATAACAGTGGCACTCTGTTTATTTCAGACCTCCAGGACAGAGACCGGGAAAATCACCTCTCTTTGCCCGCTCACAGACCCCCAAAGGACGGACTAATGACCCCCAGCATGTCCCCATAACAGTGGCACCTCCATAACCTTGCACAGAGTCCCCGGGCCCCCGCAGTTAAGCACTCCCCCACGGACTAAACCCAGGTATTCACACCCACCAGAACCTCGTGCCCCTGGTGACCCTAAAGGGGGGTGGATTTTGTGGTGCTTTTATGTGCGCCCATCAGCATCCAAATTCGGCCTTCTTATTGGCACCACCACCCCCCTTCTGGGCTGGAGGTTCAAACACTTTAACTTTTTTTCACCCTCCTCTGGCTTACACCTCCTCCGCCTACACTTGAGCGCTCATCACAGGGTTCAGCACCAAGGAGAGTGCCTCCCCGGTGTTGATGGAAAGTGGCACTTTATCTGCCCCTGGGCAAAAACACTGTTGTACTGTTGAGCAAAAACAGTACACACAGCAACATAACATTAACTATTTACACGGTACACTATTACTATTACTAATACAATGTTTACCCTGGATTCAGGCACCTTCCCTGGCTTGTAAAGTGCAGTTGTGCACCCTGGAGGTATTCTACTATTTACAAAATGTATACCCAGGATTCAGGCACCTTCCCTGGCTTGTAAAGTGTAGTTATGCGCCCTGGAGGTATTCTACTATTTACAAAATGTATACCCAGGATTCAGGCACCTTCCCTGGCTTGTAAAGTGCAGTTATGCGTCCTGGAGGTATTGCACTATTTACAAAATGTACACCCAGGATTCAGGCACCTTCCCTGGCTTGTAAAGTGCAGTTATGCACCCTGGAGGTATTGTACTATTTACAAAATGTATACCCAGGATTCAGGCACCTTCCCTGGCTTGTAAAGTGCAGTTATGCGCCCTGGAGGTATTGTACTGTTTACAAAATGTATACCCAGGATTATAATAATAATTATAACAATTTATTTGAACAAAAACTATATACACGGTATACATATTCACAATGTTTAGCGGGGTTCCGGGACCATATTAGGGGTCTAATTCGTACGGTGCACCAGGGCAAACAGGTTGAGTCCACGGCCCCTGCCCCATCATCAGGAGTGTCAACCGGCCCTGGTGCCGACTTCATTGGCTTCTTTCCCTCCCGCTTCCGCTTCCGCTGCTGCTGCCGCTCCAATGACCCATCAGGTTGCTCGTGCTCTGAAGAAGAGGTATCGTTGGGGTCTTGTCTGCTGCTCTCAGCCCCGGAGCCCTCTTCGGAGGTCTCCCCATCTGACAGCGGTAGACATCCTTCTGATGCTGATGCAGCTGCTGCCGCAACCGATGACGCCCTGAACATGGAGCGGATTTTCAATGCCTCCTTTATTCCAGGCGCATTCGCGTAGAACCGGTCCGCCGTGGTTACGTCGTGACACATAAACCTGGCGAGAATCGACCGGCTTTCTGGATCTTGGTGATGCTTGATATTGTCAGCCAGGGCAGTGCGCAGGATTGTGAAGGTGACGGCTGTTTCTAGCCCAGCATCAGCCCATGCCCTCTTCAAGTGAGCGATCAGGTTCTTGGAGGCCCAAATCCCCCTTGTGAAAAGGAAGAATTCATTCTGAGGACCCAGCAATGCCTCTTTAATCCCCATCCACCCAGCTAAACTCCTCTACTGTAAGCGCCAGCTGTGCTTCGCCATATGTCTTGGCCGTCTTGTGATCCTGCACATGGATGATGTAACCCTCAGCAGTTCCCCTTTTGGCCGCCTCTAAGACCTCAGTGTTCATGTTTGCGTACACGCCCGGACGGTGGCCATACAGGAGGCTCCAATGGAGGGTGAGATAGCCATAGAGAAGCTTCTGGGTGGTTGAGGTCGGCTTGCCAGCCATCAGGTCGAGGAGCTCCGGGATGCGCTGCTCAGCGGCCGCCATGGCGGCGAGAAGCTCCGCCTGGCTCGGCAGACGATCCAGTTTGTTCCTCTTCACCTTAAACTGGTGGAGAGTGACTGCCTTATTCAAGTGTTTCATGTTGGCTTTCACCTCTCTCATTATGTGGGTCATATCAGACTGGGTGAGCCTGCACCCCCGGGGCTCTGACTCAGACATGTACCCCATGAAGTGGTTCACATTCTTCAGGAAGAACTCTGATGTTGTGACTGCCCGGCCCGACTTTGCAATATACTTGCTCCAGCCATGGATCATCTTCATGTTTCTTAGGAACAGCCAGTCTGACAGGCGCCATGGGCCATGTATACTATGAAGTTCTTTATCCGGCTGACCTTCGACAGAACATTGTCTTTCTGTTTTACTGTCGGAGCGCCACCCAAACAATGATCCCAGTACGTCTGAAGGTACGCCTCCAGTCTCCTTTGACCATACAACCCGTTTCCTGCTGGGGTGGTGCCTGGTTCCGGGGCACCCCAAACCCTCTCATGGTCGGGGCACCATGAATTGATGCATCGGACCCAATGTTGCCATCACCAGCCAATAAGAAGGCCGAATTTGGATGCTGTGGGGCGGGCAGCATTAAGGTTACCAGCGGCATGAGAATACCCTCCACAGAAGGGGTGGTGGTGCCGTGAAGAAGGACGAATATGGATGCTGATGGGCGGACATAAAAGCACCACAAAATCCACCCCCCTTTAGGGTCACCAGGGGCACGAGGTTCTGGTGGGTGTGAATACCTGGGTTTAGTCCGTGGGGGAGTGCTTAACTGCGGGGGCCCGGGGACTCACGGTGTGCAAGGTTATGGAGGTGCCACTGTTATGGAGACATGTCCCCATTTCAGGGACTCGTGCTGGAGGTCTCTAGGCCGTCTTTTGGGGGTCTGTGAGCTGCATTATGAGGCACTATTTTCGGATACTTTAGGTCTGTCACTTAGGGTAACCGCACCACTAATGTACATCTCCTGAGAGTGGACGTCCATTATTCGCAAGGCCTCTAAAACAAGTAAGGGTTGGGGTTGCAGATCCTGACAGGCACCCGTCCATCCTTCAATGTGGCAAGGGTTCGTCCCACACGCCATTCCGTGTCACTGTCAGGAAGAGGCTCAACAACAACATTGCATGCCTGGTTAGCTGCACCTTCAGATACCTGTGTCCACAGGATCATCTCTGATTGGGGTGGGATGATGACCGGTTGTTGTCGTGGCAATTTTGCTATGCCCTGATAAGCTGGGAGAGGCATTCTGGTGGCGACTCGTTGACACTCTGTAAATGCCTGTGCCCAGAGCTGTCCGGCGGCATGAGGCATGGTGGTTTTGAAAGCCGACAGTCCTGGGTGCTTCCCCTGAGTGAGAGCAGACCAAACAGGTTGAATAATGTTCATGCCCAGTAAGCCCTTATCGGGTCCCAAACAATCATCATTAACAATGATCACTCCTTTTCCAGACACCTTAATGCTTCCTACCATACAGTCAACCAAGGCATAACCAACATATGGGATCTCCAAGCCGAAGGGTCAGCCATGAGACCTCAGCAGCACTGGTCACATTGGTCCCTTCTAAGCATTTCCTGAACAGGCTCCGGCTCAGCAATGTGACCTGTGATCCTGTATCAAGCACAAAGGGAATTGGACAGCCATTCATGTTTACAACAACATTTGGACACTCACCAATCAGGGCAGACTTAGGCTGGGATGTGGGCTCCTCCTGGGAAATTACTCCTACTGCTTGGCCCTCGGCTGTAGGGGCTTCTAAAAATCCTGGGTCCCTGATGATCCGTGGGGGCATTGGCGCTGAACATGGCCGGCTGCACCACAACTCCTGCCGATGGGTCTGCCCTGTGTATCCCACTGGTAAACTGGTGCTGCTGTGTCTGTTTGTCTTCTTCTCGCCTGGGGGAATCGTGTTTCGGCTGCGTGATGATGCCGATTCCTGGTTGGGGATTTAGGAGTAAGAAGCACGTCCTTCGTCGAGAACTGCATCCTCATCTCCTCCATCAAGTTTGCAGAAAGAGCTTTCATTTGTTCTGCAATCTCTTTCCTCATTTCCCCCATCAGCCCTGTTGTAGCTCAGCTTGTATCTGGCCCTTTAATTGTTGCAGATTTGAGTTTGGTGTGGTGGGAGCAGTTACCCTTCGAGACAAAATGGCGTCTTCTCCATCATGCAATTCCTGCTCCAGGGCCCGGGCTTCTTTGCAGGTAGCTGTGAAGGTCATTCTTTCGTTCCGCCGGAACTGTCTGCTTATTTCTTGTTTTATTGGTCCTGGTGTTAGAACGACCATTAGCTGGTCGAGCAACAAGTCATCCCCCTCTTCGGTCCCACCTTCATCACGCTCTTGCCACTTGTAAAATTGTTCTCTTAGCCGGAGTATAAAAGCACTGACCTTTTTATCAGTCCGCTGTTTACAATTGAAAAAATGAGATCTCAACTGTGCTTTTGTAGGTCGTTTAGCATACAGTGTTTGCAGAATATCCAATACTTTCTGTCCTATGTCTTTGTCCCTTGGAATAACAAGCTGTAGTTCACACATGGCTTCTCCCTCCAATGCGCCCAAAACAAAATCAGCCTGTTGCTGTTGACTGAGTCCTTGGGCCCTCAGCATGGCGTCCACCTGAGCCCTCCATTCAACAAATGTAGCTTTTTCTCCATCAAATGTAGGAATCCAGGCAGCCCCCATAAACCATGGCATCACAAATTGAGCAGTTACAGATGGACTAGCACTAGGTCTATCCTGGGCTTCCTCCATTCTTTAACAGTGGAGCTGGAATCCTGCCGACAACGCCAATAAATGTCACACGCTAGTGTGAGGTTCCTTTTTATATTCCAGCAACTAATTTCCACCGTCAAAGAATAGAGGACCACAGGACAGACTTTAGGTAATTTATTATACTCAATAAATTACAGTTTAAATACTAAAATAGATCTATCTATAAAAATGGTTAAAAACAACAAGGTAATAATACAAAGGTAGACAATACTAGTTAAAATAGCTAAAATAACACTCCCAGGTAAAACTGGTTGGAACCGAGACCAAGCAGAATTATTGTCTTTAAGAATACTGTCAATGGCAGAGTCCAATAATATTCCACACGGGGGGGAGGGGCTTGTCACCGAGTCAATCCGTCAGGACTCGCTGCCTCGTCCTCCTCGGCGTCTCTCGTCACTCCTCCACTCTGCAACACTGATGCGGCGGGGGTGAGAGAGAGAGAAAAAGCCCTCAGTGGCGCAGACACAGACACTCAACAGCAATAACACCACACAGACAAACAGCTGGGTTTGCCGGGTGACTTCCCTTTACTTAGCTGTTTTCAAGCGTTGTATGTGGTCTCCCCCGGTCCGATTGCTCCCAGCGTCTCTGCCGTCTTTCCTCTGCTCTGCTTCCTGGTTTCCGCTTTCCTTTCTCTTCCTTCGTTTCTCCGTTGCTCCCTTTTCTCGTTCGTCCTTCTCCTTGCACCTCTTCCTGTCTTTTTCCTCCTCCTGCTCAGCTGTGTCTGATTGCTTAAAAGCAAAATACCGTTCACTATCGGCCAATCATGCGCCATGGGGGGTTTGTCCAGTCAGACGCAGCCGGTTTCAATAATGCCAATAAATGTCAATCCCAAGAAATAAACAAACAAGATTCACAGGTAAAATCATGCAATAATCACTCCATTAAAAACCACACAACACAAGTAAAAAAAACATTAAAACCAAACTTGAATAAATAATTAAAACATGCACATTTTGGGATTTCAGGCCAATAGAACACTGCCACTCCGACATGTACATCAGTGGATCCAACTCTTGAGGGGAAAAAACTGCTGGGTCCATACTGGTCTGTTCGTACTGTCAGGTTTGGGGAAAATAGGACCCAAATGCAGAAAAAGGACTAAAAAAGGTAAGGTAACAAAAAGCGAGCTTTATTCCAAAAAAGCCGATGACAAAAGAAAACAAGAAACCAATTAACATTAACAAAACTGGGGAGCACGACAGACAGGAACAAACTTACAGGCGGGAACAGGCAGGAGACATGGACAAGCAAAGACGAGCATAGGTGAGGCAGGGAACAAGGACATGAAGAGACAAGATAGCATGGACATGGAAAGACGACGAACAGACATGGAGCACAGAGGAAGACAATAGGCTTGTTTGAGACAAGCGAGACCTGCGCAGACCTGCGCAATTGCGATCAACGTCTTGCTAGTGCGTTGCATGATGGTTAGTCATTTTGTCTGACTTGCTCTGGAGGCTCGCCTACATGAGACGTTGAAATCTCGCGGGACAAAGACGCCCGCAGACTTGAGAGCGAGGCGCGGCGAGGCGGCGCAGTTTCTCTCCACGGGCTGCAGAAGCGAAATGCTTGATGGGAAACGACTTGCTGGTATCTCGAGCTGAGCGCTCATTGGTGGGTTTTACCCCGTGCTGGTGATGAAACTCTCCATTGGCTCGGCAAAAATGTTTTGTGTCATTTTTACGTTGCCACTTCCATTCACATTTTTCATCATTGTTCCACAATGTTTATCATCATTAAATTAATATCTATATGTTTGTATACTATACTTGCACTGCTTACCGTTGTCATACTTTATATATCTTAGCATATTCATACAACACACTGTTAATACTAGGCTAGGCTACTGTGTATATAGTGTATTCATACCCCTCACTGTTTATTCATCATTCAATTCATTCTATATTTTATTCTGTAGATTGTGTACATTACTTTTCACTTTACTGCTTTATGCACTCCTAGTTAGAAGCTAAACTGCATTTCGTTGTCTCAGTACTAATCTGTGCAATAACAATAAAGTTGAATCTAATCTTGAGCAGGAACAAATGTATTTACTTAGTACATATCTGACATTAACGATTAAACATATTTGTCCATTCTTTATCAATCAATCAATGTTTATTTATATAGCCCAATATCACAAATGTTACATTTGTCTCAGTGGACTTCACAGTTTGTACAGAATATCAGTATGACAATACGACACCCTCTGTCCTTACGTTTCACATCATACAAGGAAAAACTTCCAGAGAAAAACCCACAGTTTAAAGGGGAAATGGGAGAAACCTCAGGGAGAGCAACAGAGGAGGGATCCCTCTCCCAGGATGGACAGACGTGCAATAGATGCCGTGTGCATTTATAAATGCAAACCGAGTCAAGCCGACTCCGGAGGTGGCGGTATGCACCTTAAAGTTGTTTGAAATCCGCCAAAAAACCGAGAGAAGAAGAAGAAGAAGAAGAAGCCGACTTCAGGCGAGCTTTTTGAGACCTCCCCCGGCTGCGATCGGCTATTCTCGTCTACTTTCGAGGCGAGCTGCAGCTCGTCTCAAACAAGCCTCATACTAAATACACAGAAGGGTAATCACAGGACAAGACACAGCTGGGCAGGGGAGGCAGAAAAACAAGTGCAACAGGTGAACACAATCAGACACACCAGGGAAACTAAAGACAGGAAGGCAAACACAGGCAGTAGGACCAGACACAAGGAGGAAAACATTTCAAAATAAAAGGTGGAAAATGAAAACAACAATCCGAAACCATGACATCTTCTGTAGAAGTTTGTGGAAGTCATCTGTAGAGAACGGAGGCATTTAGCTGCTAACTAGCTTAAGCTAAATAGCATGCTATACCAGTCTTTAGCTGTTGCTAGGCCAAGCTACTGTAAGACTGAGGTTGTCGTAAAAATATTGAAATATGGCTGAAACTCTCCGTCTATTTACGAAGAATAACTGTCCCAGTGATAAGTTAATGTCCATGAGCCGCTGCTCGAAAGTTTCAGAAAAGAAAAATAGAAAAACAGCATAAAAAAGTAAGCAGAGGCAAGAGCAAGCAGAAAAGCGTCTGCACTGTAAGAAGGTTGTACTTTTTTTACAACCTTCTAAGGTGGCTTCTAAGCCTTGACCTGCTCAGACCTTGTTTAGACATACAGTGACCAATAAAGAGATGTGAATTATGCTTTAAACGCCTATTGCCCAAACATAACACGTGGTTTCTAAGCCTTGACCTGCTTCAAATTGCACATGCTGCACATATTCTGAAAGCTTGGGATCTCCTCTCTATACGAAGCCTTTAAACAGGACTCATTTACAAAGTATGAGCTCAGGAAAGCACAAAACACTCTAAAAATACCACTCTGAGCAACTTCACACTTTTGCTTTCCCAACATTGCACTACACTTTGGGCTATAGCTCAGGCTGGCTTTGACTCTCAGACTTGAGTCACACATCACTGCAGAGCTTTGACCAATACCTATCCAACGAGACCCTGCAAGTCATTGTCAGACCTTGTTGAGTCAAAAAGTAAACTGTTTGTATATCAACACAACACGTTTTTCGTGAAATGTCCACCGTTTTGGGGGTGTAGCTCAGGCTGGCTTTGTCTCTCAGACTTGATTCTCACATCACTGCAAGGCTCAGACTGAGACCTTCCCATAAACACCCTGAACATCAATGTCAGACCTTGTTTAGACAAACAGTGACCAATAAATAGATGTGAATTATGCTTTAAACGCCTATTGCCCAAACATAACACGTGGTTTCTAAGCCTTGACCTGCTTCAAATTGCACATGCTGCACATATTCTGAAAGCTTGGGATCTCTTCTCTATACCAAGCCTTTAAACAGGACTAATTTACAAAGTACGAGCTCAGGAATGCACAAAACACTTTGAAAAATACCACGCTGAGCAAGTTCACACTTTTGCTGTCCCAACATTGCACTACACTTTGGGCTGTAGCTCAGGCTGGCTTCGTCACACAACATTTGGTAACAATAATTGTACCATTGGATGTGGGCTAGTGGAAATGGGAGTGTAAAAACTGAGCCTTCCTATCAAAAGTTATGATACCCCCAAAAGTTATGATACCCCCACCCCCCATTCACCCTTCACCGTAAGTATAAATACAACAATACAAATATGTGGTAAGTGGGCTCCCATATTGCATATTGCATCCGACGCCGGAAGGGTCTGGACTCGAACAGCGGAAGCTGGAGTTGGATCCGGACTTTGGACCGCAGTGGGAAGGTTCTGAAGATGATCGCGGAGAGACTCAATGGTTCGTTCGTGACGAGCGGCCATCGCCTGCATAGCTTCAGCCATGAAGGTAAGCTGCTGCTCGTGGCGTTGTAACATGATGTCTTGCGTTGGCGGAACAGGGCTCAGAACCAGGTGATCCGTCAGACAGGCAAACAAATCCAAAAGGGGGTAAGCAGGAAACTCGAAGTCCGATAACAGGCAGGCAGGGGTCAAAACCGGGCAGGACAGGTATCTAGGCTAGAAATAATTAAACAATGGCGAGCTTGGCAGAATAGACAATGTTACTCCTCACCTTAATATAGCACAAGATCATATTTTGAGCAGAAATGTAGTCTTATGTTGCAAGCTGGTAAACCTATTTCCAAAATTGTCTGAAGCCAATTAAGATTGATTTCAAATCCTAAAAAGGGCCAAAACACACTAAATTAAAAATGGCCAACTTCTTTTGGGTTTTAAGACAAAAGTCCCAAGATATTTTTTTAAGTCTACTTGTTTTACACATTTTGTGTGAATATTTTGCACGTAGGTCAAACACACAGCATTCCACAAAAGCGCACAAGCTTCGCAATTTAAAAAATGTGAGTGAAACTCAGGGCTCAAATGGCAGGTTGGCTGGAGTACAAAAAAAACAGCTGCCAAGCCATTTTTGCTACGCCCAATGTGCCTGGGTTAGGGTTAGGGTTAGACCTATGACACTAACGGTGCGTCTACACAGCAGCGTTAAAAAAATCTTGAAACGCTTCTGCCCATTCACTTTGAATGGGGTGACGTCACTTTCCCTCACTTTTCGCCGAAATGGATTGTGGGCAGGCGAGCGGAGATTTTGAGGATTTTGAGGATTCAAAGTTGAACAATGTTCAACTTTTGAGGCTGAGGTGGAAGCGTCAGCCAATCAAATCCCGTGTACGCAAATCTGACAGTTCAAGCTCTAGCCAATCAAACGGCGTGTATGCTGGGAGAGACATACCGCAGGTCATTTCCTCATATTCCAAAAAATGGAGGAGAAATTAGCGGTAGCGAATCAATCACCCGGTGCTTTATGACCAGACCTACCGGGATATAAACCGGAGAAGCCAGGCATGGAGGGAGGTGGCAGAGACAGTGGTATGTTTTAACCTGTTCCACTCTGAGCCTGTTTTTCAGGTCTCAGGCTCGAAAATGACATTCCCAGAACAAATGACCATATCTTCCCTTCTAAAAGGGTTAAATTAATAATCTTTGCTCTCAAAGTAATGATAAACCTGTGAGTTGGATGTAGAAGTGTCAGAATCAATATAAATGTTTTTTATTTTAAAGAAAATTCAGATTTTACATAGTAAAAAACTGTAAATTATAGTGTCCGTCCAAAAATTATTTTTTACAGATAGTGAAAACTACCCTTGGATGATGGGTTAGTAGACTAAAAGCTTTAGGAATCCAAAGTACAACATATAATAAGTACCCTGTATCAAGATTGATGCAAAACAAGTGAAATTTGACCTTTTTAGAGAGATTTAGCCAAAAACTGGGCCATCTGGGGTCATTTGGGTGGATTTGACCTATCTCTGGCCCCCCTTGCTCGATTTGGTTGGTTGACATACCCTTGTGACCGTTAGAGCCAATAGAATCGAAGGGGGAGGCTCCCACCCAGACACGTTGTAAAGAAAAAATGTGGTTGCTTCGCGTGTGGAAAACGAAACCAAACTGGAGGAATGTCTCCTTCTGGAGTTTGGAAACTAAAACGCAGTTGTATTGCTTATGGATTATCAGAAATAATTTCAAAGAAGGCACAGACACATAGGATGAACCTATGGATTAACTGCAGCATCGTTTTTTTATCGTTTTAATGCCATTGAAGACCACTTTTGACCAAGGTAAGCCATATTTACGTGTTTAGCTTCTTAGCTCCACATGTGATGATGTACGCTTTCGTTTAGAGCATCGCGAATGTTTATCACTGAGTGTTGAGGAGGGCACCGGTAGATTCAGTGTCTCCAGGACACCAAAAAAGAGTGGTTGGTTGTGCATCTAGGATAAGTAATAAGGGAGTTAGAGTGAGTTTAGTTGCCTTAGTATGTTACGTTTTTTTCGCTTGAGGCTAATTCAGAGGCTGAGTGCTAGCAATGTGGGGTTTTTTTGAAAAAAAAAAATTAAAAGATCAGTTAGCTGAGTTTCTTCCCGTTACATGGATATAACACATTCATAGTTTTATTCAATATTAAGATTCCTTAGACGTTGTTTCCTGCAAATGACGCGTTTATCCGCCCGGTACCGGGGGGAAGGTGTGAAACAGGTTTTAACGCTGCTGTGTAGACGTACCGTAACGGGCCGTCTCCACAGCAGCATTAAAAAAATCTTGGAGGTGGGCGTATCTGAGGCTTGGGGATTTTTTTGCGATCAACCAATCACATGAATCTCCCGCCCGCGACATACGAAGCCAAAAAGCCCGAAGTAAACTGGATATAAACTCCCCAAAACAGGCGATAACATACCACTGTCTCTGCCACCTCCCTCCATGCCTGGCTCCTCCGGTTTATATCCCGGTAGGTCTGGTCATAAAGCACCGGGTGATTGATTCGCTACCGCTAATTTCTCCTCCATTTTTTGGAATATGAGGAAATGACCTGCGGTATGTTTCTCCCAGCATACACGCCGTTTGATTGGCTAGAGCTTGAACTGCCAGATTTGCGTACACGGGATTTGATTGGCTGCCGCTTCCACCTCAGCTTCAAAAGTTGAACATTGTTCAACTTTGAATCTTGAAAATCCTGAGAATCTCCGCTCGCCTGCCCACAAAGCATTTCGGCGAAAAGTGAGGGAAAGTGACGTCACCCCATTCAAAGTGAATGGGCAGAAGCGTTTCAAGATTTTTTAATGCTGCTGTGGAGACGGCCCGTAAGAGCCTCTGCCTCAGTAGAGATTTTTAACCTGTTAAGCACCAAGCCTGTTTTTCATGTTTCAGGCTCGAAAATGACATGCCCAAAACAAATTACTACAACTTCACTTCTAAAATGGTTATATGAATAATTTCTTTCCACTTAAGATTGATTTAAAATCCTAAAAAGGGCACAAAAAAACACACAAAAGAAACACACTAATTGGAAAATGGCCAACTTCTTGTGGGTTTTAAGACAAGAGCCCCATTTTTTTAAGTCTACTTTTTATACACGTTTTGTGTGAATATCGTGCACGTAGGTCAAACGTACAGTTGTGGCTGCTTCTTTAAAGTTGTGTGGGGGCCACAAAAGAAAAAGATCTTGCACCAAACAAAAATGATCATATCAGTAAACTTATTTATCACTGTTAATGCATTTGCCAAGCATTCTTAAGCCTTTAAAGAAGTATTTCCTGTTAGTGGTGAACACCTAATGTATGTCCTGATTTGAATGTGCAAATGTATGCCGATGATGCGGTCATCTTTGTACGGGGGAAAAATACTGAAATAATCACATCCTGTCTCTCAAATGCTTTGGACAAGGTTCAACACTGGCTGAACAACATTTGCTTACATGCAAAAAAAACAGTATGCATGATGTTCAGTAAACAACCAGTCAAAATCGAAGGATCCAATGTGTTTTTAAACGGAGCAGAATTAGAACTAGTCTCCCACTTCAAGTATCTTGGAGTCATACTGGACTCGAACTTGACTTTTAAGAAACAACATTCAACTTGCAACATTTTAAACAAATTAGACCTTTCTTAACTGTCAATGCTGCAAAGTCATACCTCCACTGTATGATTCTATCCCATATTGAATACTGTTTGACAAACTGGTCGTTTGCTTGTGCCACATACCTGAAACCAATAGAACAGCTGTACAAGAGAGCTATCAAGGTGTTTGACAGAAAGCCTTATTCATACCACCACTGTACCATCCTTGATAAACACAATTTCTTGAGTTTTGACAATTTAAAGTTTTTTTTATAAATGTGTACGTGGACTGCCCCCTCCTCCTGCACTTTATATGTCGTAGCTGCTACATTGTACTGCCTTGTGGCTTGTATGCTGCTCATGCTCTTTCTGCATATCATGTATTTCGGTTTGCCATGTATATAAATGTTATATTCATAAATGTTGTATGTGACGGGACTACGGATGGAAATTAGCTCAAAGCTAGTACAAAAAAAACAGCTGCCAAGCCATTTTTGCTACGCCCAATGTGCCTGAACGCTATTTCCTGTTAATGGCAAACACAGCATTCCACAAAAGAGCACAAGCTTTGCAATTTAAAAAATGTGAGTGAAACTCAGGGCTCAAATGGCATGTTGGCTGGAGTACAAAAAAAACAGCTGCCAAGCCATTTTTGCTACGCCCAATGTGCCTGAACGCTATTTCCTGTTAAAGGCAAACAAAGCGTTCCACAAAAGTGCACAAGCTTTGCAATCTGCCAAGGTCTCTACCTTAACATTGAGTTAACCAAATATGAAGGATATCTGGTTTATCTGCCAAGAGCTGTAAACTAAAGTCTAGCAACATTAACTTCCTGCCAGGATTCTAATCAAGCATGACATGTGAGGCATTTTTGAGACTGTACACTCAAGTAACAACGACTTTGTGTGACATGGCGAGTGTCTCTGGCTGCAAGAGTACGGCAAGTAAGTATGTGTTGTGCAAATACAGTATATGTTATCTAGGTATAATGTACAGTGAGGGCTTCTTTATTATAAATTAGTTTTAGAATGTGTGTGAATCCCTAAGCCCTAAAACATAACTTCCTGTTTCATGGCCAGTCATGCGTTGCTGGATGAACACCGTCCCGCGGACGCTCGGAAGCTTTGCAGGGTGGCAAGGTGAAGGCGTTAACATTTAGCTGACCAAATATGAAGGTGATCTGTGTAACCTGCTGAGAGCTGTAAGTAAAAGTATAGCAGGAGTAGCTTCATGTGGCCACTAGATGGGGCTAAGACTATGATTCAAAATCAGCCGGTTGATGTCTTCAGGGCGGGACCCTTGCCAAAAGTGTGAAGTTTATTATTTAATCTTACTTCCCGTTTCCCCTAGAATTCTGGTGAACATAATTATAACAATAATTTTAACACATATTAAAGCTGCACGCGGCGTTGAATGGGCCCTAGCCTCCCGTGCTATTTGGCCGGCTGGCCAGTCTAGACTTCATTTGTCCATATGACACCAAGACATGGGCGTCGCAGCCATTATATGAGGGTGGGACAAGTCCCCCCCACTTTTTCAAATGATTAGTTTAGACCCCCCCACTTTTACTATGCGGAAAGTCCGTGAATCGGTCTATCCACTCGCCGCACTTTGTAGAGCGCTGTGTCAGTGCTTCACTATCAAATGAAATCCATTCCACTTGCTTATTGAGAGAATGCCCAAATCAATGAAACTCCGTACCATGTTTTCATTGCTACTTTGTACCAAAGCAGATTCTCACATAGCGCGCGCATGTTCAAGGAGTGTTGTCATAGTTGGACAGCTCAGATCTGTTGTATGAAGCGATGCCGGTAGCGGAGGTAAGGCACACACACCAAATGTTCAGGAAATGGTTAATACAGCGAAAATCAAAGCTGACGATCTCTTGGTTTGATATGTGTTCTCCCCCAGACAACATGGACATAAGAACATTTTTTTCAAAGAAGAGGAAAGTAAGTCATCAGCTGGTAGCAGTTAATCAGTTAACAGTGATGGCGGCGTCTCACTTCTGGAGAGGAGTTTCGTCTTTATGTCATGATAGAGAGATACAAATACTGAATAGTTTAGATGAGAAAAGGCATCGAAATGCCAGGTTACTAGTATTTATCATGTAAACAGGGAACATGAATAACCCGATCTCTCTGTGCTCATGTAAACACCATATCCCCAATATGATCATAACCGGGATAATACTCATAAACGGCTTACTGATGTCCATGTAGAGACGCAGTCAGTGTGTTTTACTGGAGCCTCAGTTCGATAAGAGATTATTTTCTGAGTTCTTTAACTTAGGTACTCTCTCTCAAAATGGTAATGTGCATTATGTTTTAATTATACTTCTTATCATTCAGAAGCTTTTTGTGTGTGTTTATGTTTTACTGAGTGCTTATAGGCTATTTCCATCCCAGTATTCAGTTAACTATTTATTTTCTGTGCACATTATATAGACTAGCTAATATTCTACCTACTGCTTGGGACTTTGAGTCTTCAAAATGTCCAATGTCACAGACTAGGACTTACTTTAGAGTCAGTTGTATTTACATTCAGTATGACTTGTTATGATTCAATGTGAAAGAGTATACTGCTCAATAAATAATTATCACTTCGCCACCTCTCTTGACATCTAGGCACTTGAGAGTGAGACAGAGGCAGAATACAGGGACAGTGGAGAGAGGTCCATTGCTGAGGTGAGTGATGAAAGGGAAATGACAGTTGAGAGTAAATTGTGATGTGGACTCTCATCCCAGGATTTTAAGGAAATCAGTGGGGATATTGAACAGGAAACATTTCAGTCAAGGGGCATCATATGACCAATATAGACAGAAGAGCAACATTTATTTGAACATTTAAGTCAATGATACCATAGGTGAACTTAACATCCGTATGGAGTCAGATCAGTCTCAATATTAATAAATGCTCACAGAAGGATTCACAAATGTATTTTGCTATTTATATATAAATGACTCTCCACAACAATATCTCTCAATGCACTCACAAATATTTATTGTTGTATGTAAATGTACAAAAAATGGGCATTTAAACTGCTTTTTATTAATTCAAAGACGGCTCTGAATTAATAATCAAATATTTTTCCTTTCTTTACTACTGGATGAAATTACAAAATGTACCCATCATTTTCCTCATGCTAGTATAGTCACATAAAAGTATCAAACCACCTGTTAAAATGCACCAGAATACAGGAAATCTATATATTTTTTCGCCCCCACAACCCCCGTTAAAAATGTCCCCCCCACATTCAGGATGCTTCCTACGCCCATGCACCAAGATGCTTTTTCTGTGCGTTTGACCATGCTACCTATGCCTACCAAATGTCATAGCTTTCAATTACCGTTTTTTAAAACATTTCAGGAGTTGGGCAAATGAATGCATATTCATAAATAATTAAATATGAGAAAAAACTCTGGGATCAAATAAAAAAAATGCTTTTAAAATAAACAATTAAAAAATAAAATGTGAGTGAAACTCAGGGCTCACATGGCAGGTTGGAAGAAGTACGGGAAAAAAAGGCTTTGAAAAACGAAATCAAAAGAATTCACTTCTTCAGGTCAAGACAAAAGCCCCAAGAGACATTTTTTAAGTCTACTTGTTATACACATTTTGGGTGAATATCGTGCACGTAGGTCAAACGTACAGTTACGGCTGCTTCTTTAAAGTTATTTAGGGGCCCCTCAAAAAAAAGATCTTTCACAACACTCTAATGATCATAACAGTAAACCAAGTTTATCACTGTTAATGCGTTTGCCAAGCATTCTTAAGCCTTTAAATAAGTATTTCCTGTTAGTAGAGAACACAGTGTTCCACAGAAGCACACAAGCTTTGCTATTTAAAAAATGTGAGTGAAACTCAGGGCTCACATGGCAGGTTGGCTGGAGTACAAGAAAAACAAAAGGCCTGGAAAACCGAAAGTGTAAGAATTCACTTCTTCAGGTCACGCCCACCCAAGGTTCTTTTACATATGTGTTATCAATAATGTCTATCCAGCAGATGAAGTTCTTTAAAATCACAACATTTTCAGTTGAAAATTGTCCTTGTTTGAGAGTTTGCTTAATAAATGTTACTCCTCACCTTAGTATAGCACAAGATCATATTTTGAGCAGAAATGTAGTCTTATGTTGCAAGCTGGTAGACCTATGACACTAAGAGCCTCTGCCTCAGTAGAGATTTTTAACCTGTTAAGCACCAAGCCTGTTTTTCATGTTTCAGGCTCGAAAATGACATGCCCAAAACAAATTACTACAACTTAACTTCTAAAATGGTTATATGAATAATTTCTTTCCACTTAAGATTGATTTCAAATCCTAAAAAGGGCACAAAAAAACACACAAAATAAACACACTAAATGGAAAATGGCCAACTTTTTGTGGGTTTTAAGACAAGAGCCCCATTTTTTTAAGTCTACTTTTTATACACGTTGTGTGTGAATATCGTGCACGTAGGTCAAACGTACAGTTGTGGCTGCTTCTTTAAAGTTGTGTGGGGGCCACAAAAGAAAAAGATCTTGCACCAAACAAAAATGATCATATCAGTAAACTTATTTATCACTGTTAATGCATTTGCCAAGCATTCTTAAGCCTTTAAAGAAGTATTTCCTGTTAGTGGTGAACACCTAATGTATGTCCTGATTTGAATGTGCAAATGTATGCCGATGATGCGGTCATCTTTGTACGGGGGAAAAATACTGAAATAATCACATCCTGTCTCTCAAATGCTTTGGACAAGGTTCAACACTGGCTGAACAACATTTGCTTACATGCAAAAAAAACAGTATGCATGATGTTCAGTAAACAACCAGTCAAAATCGAAGGATCCAATGTGTTTTTAAACGGAGCAGAATTAGAACTAGTCTCCCACTTCAAGTATCTTGGAGTCATACTGGACTCGAACTTGACTTTTAAGAAACAACATTCAACTTGCAACATTTTAAACAAATTAGACCTTTCTTAACTGTCAATGCTGCAAAGTCATACCTCCACTGTATGATTCTATCCCATATTGAATACTGTTTGACAAACTGGTCGTTTGCTTGTGCCACATAGCTGAAACCAATAGAACAGCTGTACAAGAGAGCTATCAAGGTGTTTGACAGAAAGCCTTATTCATACCACCACTGTACCATCCTTGATAAACACAATTTCTTGAGTTTTGACAATTTAAAGTTTTTTTTATAAATGTGTACGTGGACTGCCCCCTCCTCCTGCACTTTATATGTCGTAGTTGCTACATTGTACTGCCTTGTGGCTTGTATGCTGCTCATGCTCTTTCTGCATATCATGTATTTCTGTTTGCCATGTATATAAATGTTATATTCATAAATGTTGTATGTGACGGGACTACGGATGGAAATTAGCTCAAAGCTAGTACAAAAAAACCAGCTGCCAAGCCATTTTTGCTACGCAATGTGCCTGAACGCTATTTCCTGTTAATGGCAAACACAGCATTCCACAAAAGAGCACAAGCTTTGCAATTTAAAAAATGTGAGTGAAACTCAGGGCTCAAATGGCAGGTTGGCTTGAGTACAAGAAAAACAAAAGGCCTGGAAAACCAGAAGGGTAAGAATTCAGTTCTTCAGGTCACGAGAACCCAAGGTTGTCACGCACACCCAACGTTCTTTTTCATATGTTTTATGAATAACTTCTACCAGCAGATGAAGTTCTTTAAAATCACAACATTTTCAGTTAAAAATGCTCCTTGTTTGAGAGTTTGCAAAACAAATTATTAATAATAAAAATGTTGGCGATATCAATAGGTCATCTGCTCCGACTTTGCGACCTAGAGTTTTTGGATACAAGGTTTCTAAAATGTACAATCTTATAAAAAATATTGAGAACGTTTTATTTGAACTGCCTTCTACTAAAAATATTTTACTTTTTAAAATCCTGTAACATTTATCCTTCGTTTGTGACATTTATCCTATCACAAACGCATACGGATGGTGTAGACGTGTTGCACTATTCTGCAGGTAATTTCTTGGAAATCATCCCGGTTCTCCTCAGTTCCGCCTCCTGTTAATGAATAAAGATTTGGGGGCGTTTCTCTCTCAGAGACAATATAACCTGTGAAACTACAGCACTGCCTCAGAGGATCACACACATCTCTACAGTAAGTACACTTAATGCTGTTTGTTAATGAGCTGATGCATGCAGTTTGCTGTGTACCATGAAATCATGAGTCCTGCAGCTTCTTGTTTATAACAAATAACTTTTTATCCAAAGACTGTAACTATGATTTAAACTGAGGTAATGCTGTGTGCAACTGCACATCCTTCAATAACTCAATTTCAGCAGGGTATGTACATAAATTACAATAATATCATTTATTAAACAACATTTAAAAATGTTTTGAAATGGCTTCTTTTGCATTTTGATTATTATTTATGAAGCATTTAACTGTACTGTATTACGTGCTAAAAATATCTCAACAAATGTGATGCATTAATTGAGGCATCGGACCTTTATGTTTAAAGAGAACAGTTGCACTATAACTTGAGAATTCACTTTTTTTTTCTTAGATGGGGACCAACACATTGTTGATTTAAATACTATTTGTGGTTTTAGAAGCTTTAGTTAAGTGGTTTATTTTGCTGATCTAGAAATCAGGTTATTGCTGGTTCAATCCCGCTATGACACTCACTGTAGTCAACATGTCGTAGTATCCTTGGGCTAGATCCCTCACCCCAAATTACTCTGTACTGTAGGTAGCGTATGTAATAAAAAGCGTTAGCTTTTTTTGTGTAGTCTAACCACATGGTTAGACTACACAAACCAATGCCTGGAGTTTGTGTAGTCAAACGATTTATTGCATATATTTACTAGGGGGGCTACAATGTTTGGGTTAACTTGTTTAACAATATTCATACTAAGTCCTAAATAATCTTTGGAATGTTTACTGTGTTGAGTATTGACAATATCAAGCAGTTCTTTTTCTGTAATTGGGTTCAGGAACATACTCTGTTGGTTGCAGTTTTTCAGAAAATCATACATTTTACATGAAGTTGGACTGATTGTACTCGCTATTTGCAACATCCGTTGGGGTTTTTCCTTCGGTTTGGAATTTCTTAAATTCATTTCTGTTGTTATTTATTTTCTTCTTAATTATGCTATTTATTACCTTCCAAGTGGTTTTCATATCTCCTATGGCATTTTGTAATTTTTCAGAGAAGTATTGTTTTTCACAGTTTCTAAGGATTGTAGTCAAAAAAATGTTATATAATTTATAATGACTTTCATCTTCAGTGCTTTTACTTTTCAAAAATGTCCTATGGAGTGCATTTTTCTTACAAAGGAAGTTTTTCAGTCCGTGAGTGAACCAGGGTTTTGAGTCATTATTATTCCTGTTGCCAATCGTAATTGTTATATATGGACAACATTCGTTCATGTTTTGCCTGAAAATCCTTACAAACTCATTATAGAATTTGTTTACATCTTGAAACTCAAATACTTCTTGCCATTTTTCATTTTTTAAGTTCATATTTAATTTATTTAGAGAACTGTCATTTAATTTCCGCTTGGTTATGTATGTCTTTTGTTCTTTGTTATTTACAGGTTATTTTCTGCAAATTGTGAATGTTGGCAGGTGATCACTGCATGTTCCGTTTCCAGGACGTTAGTGAAAATATGATCAATTAGGCTTTCAGTAGTGCTAGTTAACCTGGTTGGTTTGGTTATAAGAGGGAGAAGCCTGAGAGAAAAAAACATATCCATGAAGTGTCTCGCCTGTTGGTGCGAGTTGTATTTTAATAAATTAACGTTGAAATCTCCACACACATAAAGGTTTTTATTTCTATGAGGTCTGAGCATTTTTTCTACTTGTTCATTAAATTCCTCAGGATTACTTCATGGCTTTCTATACATGCATGAGACAAGTATATGTTTTTTCTGTTTTAGAAAATGTCTACGGTGACAGATCCAAAGAGGTTGTTACAGCAGAGGCAGCGACTTTCTACAAATCTCGCAGAAAGTGTGTTTTTAACAAACAGTGTAGCCCCTCCACCTCTTTGGAGTTTGCGATTCATATGAAAAGCCACATAATCAGGTAAAAAATTGTCAACAGTGTTTGAGTCAGTTTGCCAGGTCTCAGAGATTGCAATGATGTCAAATGATCTATGAGTTGAAGATATAGTTTGATTTTGTCACTATTTGCATTAAGGCTACGGGCATTAAAGTGTATTAATGAAAAGCCATTAATAGCTTTGAGTTCTATGTTAAAAAGTGTTTCGCTATAGTAGCAGCAGTTGTTAGTAAGATTTCTGAAGAAATTAGAGTCTGGGTCAATGTGAGAGTCGTTACAGTTATGTCTTATTAGATTTTAATCAAAGAGATTTAAATCCTTAGAGTTTACTCCGGTCACTGTGGTCACTGGGACTGGGTGATTTGAGTTCATGGTACATACACGGAGGTAAATTCATGACTGATCATACAACACAGGGGATTTATTTTAGCACACAGGACAAAATACACAACTGAATATAATATATTATCGAGTGGTCGATGGAACTTTTGACTCACGCTTAATAAATGAAGTGAGGATAATGCAATCCTAAATAATTACAAACAGCAATGTAAACAATAGGATACAATTTCCTGATAGGGACAGTAAGTACACATAAATGCTGAAACAGTCAGCTGCTTGGTATAAAAACAATACCCGAAATGCCCGCAAGAGGGCTCACTTAACCGCAGAAAGTGTGAGTGTTTTAACACGTGATAATGGCGGCTGACAGAGACATAAAGTTGTACATGTGATAATGGCAATATGGTCCAGCTGCAGCCGTAGCAAGACGGTACACGACACACCCCCTACACCAGTGTTTCTCAAACTTTTTCATACCAAGGACCACTTAACCAATAAAAAAACACTCGCGGACCACCCAACTTCACAAATATTCAAAAACAATAGGCCAAAGAATAACAAATTACAGCCTAATAATGACAGCTTAACCTTCTTTGTATCGCCTCAACATTAAATCAACAATACAAATACAACTACTGATTATATAAGCATTTTGTTCAAATGCGATTTAAAATGCTTAGGTTTTACACCTCTTATGAAATGTAGACTACATTTATTACGGAGTTTATGTCCGAGCCAACAGACTCACAGATCGTTGGCTACTGAGATATGCAAAATACACCGCATGTAGTACGACACAAACCTCCGCTGTGGATTTTCAAAACAAAATACAGTAAAACTATGGTCGCAGGCCCAAGTTTAACTCTCTGAGGTCTAAGCCCTTTTTTCACGTTAGGCTCGCCTGGGCTTGTTTTGTAAAAATGCTATTAAAACATGAACCTTGGTGACCTGCATGGTCTGCCTACAAAAATTAAAAAACGCCTTTGCAGCCCCAACAACAGCCTCTGATCATCAACAGACTTCATGCAATACTTTATTGGATGCATATATTAGATAATAATCTCTAACTAACTCATAACACATCTAAATCTACTTTCAGCATGGATACATGTTCATAAAAGACATCCATTGTTTGTTTCATATGCTTCATGAAATCTAAAAAAACACATAGTTTTTCTAGAACAGATTACAAATCGCCTGAAAATGGTAAAAACAAGTGGCAACATGTGTGACGAAGTTGTTGCGCTGGGCTATATCGTGCAATCGAAAGTGAAACTTAAACTCGCTCCTTTGCGGAGATATTCCCGCGAGAGTGCGGAGAACTTAAATGTATTTATTTATTTCAAATGTGAAATGTTACCAATATACTCACGGACCACTAGGGGGCGCTCACGGACACGACACTACGGTGGCTGAGAGACATTGATACCGTACATGGCAGATTAAAAATGAATTGCAAATGTTATTGTAGCGTTTTAAGCAACTATTAGGCTAATTAATTAATAATCTAGTCTATCTGTTTGAGACACAACAGTATATGACTTTAAGTCCTCCTAATTTGGTCTAATTAATCAATTAAAACAAAAAGGTGGCTTAGTAAACTTTATTTAAATGTTTTAGTACATATAAAATAGGTAATAATGAGATCATATATTAATTATGTTTGTCTAACTGCTACACATGTATTTATACATACATGTATGAACATCTAAATATAGTTTATAAAGGTTTTAAGATATAAATAATCACATCATGGGGTCATTAAGGTTTCAAACAGGTTCATGTAAGGTAGGCCTACTATAACATGAAAACATGATTTTTAAAACTAATTTCTTAATCTCACATTAGCCTGTAGTTTGGTATATTATTGATATGGGCTGGACACCCCTTCACAATGATCATCATTGACTTTTTTTTTTTAGACCAAATTAGGTCTAATTAGGTCAAGTCAGGCCACTAATGAGCTCAATCATTCAAATGTATTATTACTTTATAAATTAAGAGTACTAGGGGTCTATTACAAAACCTTTGAAGGAATCGTCATGCATTCTGAATGTTTCTGTACTTTAAAAACAGGCATCATGGCTCAAGATCCTGTTCTTGTTTAAGATGATTCAGACTAATTTTTGAATGTAACATCCATATCACTCCTCAAAACTGAAACAACTAAAACGTTTTTTTTTAAGCATTGCAGGCCTAAAGCTCCACGTCAGTGACCAATATTTTAATTTCTTCCATCAAACTTTAAAAATGGCAAACAGCATGTTTTTAAATATTTTATCTTTAAAGAAACAAAATATCAACTTTGAACAGAAGGGTTTAAAAACACGTTTTTAAATGCAAATAAACTTGAAACATAAACCTATTTGTCATTTCCAAATTCACTTTTATTGTCTGCGTGAAAGGCACAGTAGGCTATAGGCGCTTTCACACCAAGTACTTTTCCCAATAGTTCATCAGAACTTAGTTCATCAGAACTCTTTAGTTCTCATGAACTGAGTACAGATGGCATTCACACCGGAATAAATCCCTGAGGGAGGATTAGGCAAATGAAGCCGCTGACATCACTTCTTCTTCTTCTGCTTTGGGTTTACTGGCAGGCCGCAAACAACTTCACGGCGTATACTGCCACCCGAAGTCCCCGGCCGGAAGTCCCCGGAGTTAGGGACTGGCTTCAGTAGAAGCTGCTGGGAGTCTTCTCAGAGTTAAACTTATTAAAATGGTCAGAATGGTCAGATATAGTTGAATTTCAAATTGCCCTATTAATGTTTAAAGCAAAAATGTCACTAAAAGACAAGGGCATTATAACTTTAAGGGGATTATTCCAATTCACAAATGTTAGGGTGCGCACAACCAAGCAAGGTTTTTGTATTTCTGTTTATGGGGTGAAGCTCTGGAACAGTTTGAATGAGGAGCTCAGGGGATGTCCGAACTTAAAACTGTTTAAAAAAAGATATAAGGACATGATTTTAACAAGATACAGGGATGACGCTGTTTAATCAGAACTGGGTGTTTGCAGTGTATTTATTTATTTGGTTTGTTATTTTATCTTTTCTTGATTACCATTTACCTCTTTTATGTATTTGTTAGTTTATTTATCTGCTTATTTGTTTGTTGTTTTATGTTTTAGTTTTGTTTGTTTGTTTTTTCAATAAAAAATGTATTTCTTTAAGAAAACAAAAAGAAATAAATATATGTGTTACTAATTTAGTTTTTGGGAGAAGGGGTGGGATTAAATAAGTGTAAACTTCTTCCCACCCCTTTTCGGATGTGTAATTAAGTAGATAATTTCTTTATACATAACTTAGAATCAGTAATATTTTCTGAGGGGTGCGTTCGGTAACTGTCTCTGGACTGCCCGGGGGCGTCCCAAAGCAGGGAAGTTTGCACAAGCAGATTCACAGGAGTAAACCAAACAAACTATACTAAACATATTTTCTGTTTTCTCTAGACAAACCTAAGAGACAACAGGTGAAAGAGGAAGATCTCCACTGGGAGCAAATTATGGCGCGAGCTGAGAAGGTGATCCTTCCAGGAATTCAGCCAGAGACAGAATACACTGTCAGGTCTGGAAGAAGCAAAGAAAGCATAGCTGTTAATGTCCGCACAACTAAACCTGCACATCTCACAGAATTCCTCAAAAGTAAAAGCAGAAGGATCAATTCTGAATCTCCCTCAGTTTACAAACTGACTCTGAAAAAAGAAGATATCGACGTCAAAGGATGCCGGAGGTACACCTTTGGCAAAGAAAGCAGGAGCCAAAATCGCACTATCATGCTTCTGGGAGCAACCGGGGCTGGAAAGTCCACTCTGATCAATGGACTCATCAACTACATAGTTGGTGTTGAGTGGAAGGACGATTTCAGATTCAAGTTAGTTGTTGAAGATCAGTCGAGATCTCAAGCTGAGAGCCAGACCTCTGAAGTCACTGTGTACAAAATCAACCACCAAGAGGGCTTTAAAATCCCTTTCTCTCTGACCGTTGTGGACACTCCAGGCTTTGGAGATACAAGAGGCATAAAAAGAGACAAGGAGATCACAGAGCAAATCAGGGGGCTTTTAACTTCTGCGAATGGAGTCGGTGAGATTGATGCTGTGTGTTTTGTCACCCAGGCCTCTCTTGCCCGACTAACAGCCACACAACGATATGTGTTTGAGTCTGTGCTCTCCATCTTTGGCAAAGATGTGGCAGAGAATATTCAGATGCTGGTCACCTTTGCAGATGGCAAGCAGCCACCTGTTCTTGAGGCAATAAAGAAGTCTGGGGTTCCATGTCCAAAAAACCTAGGGCTTCCAGTTCACTTCAAATTCAACAACTCAGCATTCTTTGCAGACAACAGAAGCAGCAGTGAACGGGTCAGTGATGAGAATTCTGATGAGGATGATGTTAAATTTGACAAAATGTTTTGGAAGATGGGCATCAAAAGTATGGAGAAGTTCTTCAATGCTTTGACTAAACTGACAACCAAGACCCAAGAGGTTCCAAAAGTGTTACAACCGCAAGATAAAGCTGGATTAGCAAAACCTGAACAAGAGCATGCAACAGCCATGACTTCAAAAGAAGCCAACGAGCCAAATATCCCACAAACAGTGGACAAACTGTCCCCAGAAGTGGTCAAAGTGCCGGAGAAGAGGATAAAAGAAGATCAGGGGAGGAAAAAGTTCTGTCAAATACAGTGAGGTTGTTGAAAAACGTGTTGGCTGGATGTAAAATGGGTTAAAAGTACAGTTGAGCCGTGGTATGACCCATTAGTACATTACAATTGATGTGCCCATTTTGTGTTTTTATGATGCTAACATGCCAACAATGGTAAAGTAAATGTTGACCAGCTTGTGGCGTCATTTAATTGTATTTAGTTTTTGCACCAATAACTGCATTATGGAAAACTGCTTCTTAACTGACACACACAGTCATGATTGACCTCTGTCCGCCGGAGTATTGGTGCCTATAACGGTTACCACTCACTTTTGTTCTCTTACTTTTATTAATAAATTATTAAGATATTTCAATGTATAATACATTTTGATTATATGCCAAACATTTATGTTTCAAGACAAGGTTTCAGACTTTCACAGTTATGTAACTTGTCTTGAAGATGTTTGCGGTAACACAAATGCTGTCTTGATTCACATTATTAAATTGAAGGTTTTATTTTTCTTCAGTAGGTTAAAGCTTGTTCCTGTGATGTTCATCCTGATCAAAGGACAGCACAGACGTTGCAGCTTCATGTTTGCAGTTTGTGGAGATTAAACTTAATATGATGCATTTACTGTATTTGTCTTCTTTTTTGCTTATTGTTGAACATATAATACAAAAAGCCAGTAAATAATTAAATAGAAATTTGACCAAAAGTCTAACAACAGTCAACAGTGCTTGATTATTAAATGTAATGTGATTGAGGTGTGATAATAAAAGATGTTGTTGGATATGTCTTGTTCTCTTTCAGTTTCATCAGCTATATTTTTTATTATTTAGCTCCTCACAACCCTAGTGGTTCCCAACTGGGGGTACAGAGACCCCAAGTGGTACTTAAGTGGATTGCAGAGGTTGCGTAGAAGGATTGCAATTTATTTCCACACAAAAAAACATTCTTAAATAAATGTTCATAATCCTGGTGTCCCGCCCCATAACTATCAAAGCTTATGAAAGACAAGCAAGCTCAAGTGTCTAATAAAAGATGTTGAAACTGCTAGAAGTGAGTCTTAATATTGTAATATATGTTGGATTTGCTCAGGTGTGGTAGGAAACACTACCACTTTGTCAGAACCTTCCAATAAATACAGAGACAGCTATGTACAAAATATAGGACAATCTTTATTATAACAATAGTTCATTAATAAGAGGAGAGGAGAAAAAAAGAGAGGAAGCGAGTCCACCGGACACAAGGAACCCCCACTAGGCTGTGGAGCCCACTGTATACACTTCAAACAGGGCTAGTTTAATAGCTTTAGCACGGCACACCACACAAAGAACATGGCACGCGAACACCGTCTACCGGAGGCACACAACTCGGCAATTGTAAACACACAAGGCACACACACATGCACTTAACCAACCCGCGGGGGGTTACCTTGGTTGCTGATTGGCTAATGGTTACACAAGCCAAAACATCGTTATGACATCATAAAGTGGCCAAAATCTGATCAGCTCATTTTCAGACAGGTTTTTATATAAATGGATCAGGACAAAAAGAGAGAGAATCTTTGTTCCTGAAACTTTCAGAGTCTCTTTACACAGCCAAATGGGAACAGGTAATGTCATATATTTCATATTAAAAAGTCTGAAACTAAAAGTCGTGAAAACAGGAGGGGTTGTTCAGATGGTCTTTTGGTGGATGACCTTACTGTAAGGCTTAAATACAAATAATGAACATAAAAGAAAATAGGAAAACTACAGTTGTGTTAAGTAACTAAGTAGATATACTCAAGTACTTGATTTGTAATGTAAAATCAGATGTGGGAGAAGTACTTAGATCTTGTACTTTAGTAAAAGTAGAAGTACTCAGATCTTGTACTTGAGTAAAAGTACCAGAGTGTAGGAATACTCTGTTACAGTAAAAGTGCTGCATTCAAAATGTTCCTCAAGTAAAAGTAGAAAAGTATTCTCATCAAAATATAGTGAAAGTAGCGACAGTAAAAGTAGTGATTGTGCAGATTGGTCCATTTCAGAATAATATATATGATATGTTTTATAATGATTGATCATGAAAGTGTTCTCAAAGCTGGTAAAGGTGCAGCTAGTTTGAATGACTTTGTATACTGCAGGGTAGCTTGTGAATTTACTCCAGGTGGAACTAAAGTCTGATTTAACACTTGATTATATTTCACATCATTCATCCACATCTGTAAAGTAACTAAAGGTATTAAATACATGTGGTGGAGTAAAAGTACACCATTTACCTCTGAACTGTAGTGGAGTAGAAGTACAAAGTAAAGTAAAATGGAAATACTCAAGTGAAGTACACGTATCTCAACATTGAACTTAAGTACAGTACTTGAGTAAATATACTTAGTTACTTTACACCACTGTCTGAAATACAATCAAAACTGAAATAAGACTTTAGTTGCACCTGGAGTAAATGCACACGTTTCATTCATATTGATGTAAAAAAACAAAAACATAAATAACTTGGCAGAATAAATATAAATATATTTTTTAAATATTTAAATTGAAAGAATAACTAACACAGACAAATAATTGAGTCTTAAATCATTTATTTTTCTGCAAGTCATGTAACACAGTGACTCAAGTCCACATATCTAAGATAAAATGCATTTATCTTCATAACATGTTGACCATTACTTAAAATGACCTGCTGGTAACGCCGGGTTACGTATTGTAACCCTTGTTATATAAGCACAGGCGGAGCCCTCTACTGGACTCTATGGGTACTACCTTATCCCGCGTGCATTCTCCCATTGAGACTTCTATAGACGTAGCCGGCCCAGGGCGGGCCTACCTGAATGTGCGCGCATCACACCGTATAAAAGGAGGCCTCGCCTCCTGAGTATCATCCAACACCTCTCTTCAGCGAGCGGAATAGGACAGACAGTGCCCTGAGTAGAGGGCTCCGCCTGTGTTAATATAACAAGGGTTACAATACGTAACCCGGCGTTATATCTCTCACAGGCACGCACTGTCACACCGTTCCACCTCACTGTCCCTGACTGGCTTTAGCAGCCACTGCGCCTCACTCACCTCCAGGGGCGGACTGGGACTACAAATCAGCCCGGGAGGGGGGGGGGGGTGCTAGTGAGTTATCCGAGCGGCCCACCTCGGTGCCGCAAGTAACTACCGCGAGGAAATTGGCGACGGAGGAGGGGGGGAGGGGGGGGGGGGGGTGGGGGGGGGGGAGGGTGGGGGGGGGTGCTAGTGACTTATCCGACATCGTCCGACCGGCCCACTTCAGTACCGGCCCATCGGGATTCGTCCCGATGGCCAATCCGCCCCTGCTCACCTCTCCCTCGGTTGTAACCGTGGAGAAGTCTGGGCTGCGGCCGATAGAGCACACCCTGACGCGCTTGCCTCGCAAAACAGTGTGCTCAAAAATAGTGCTGAGGACTCCCCTGCGTCTGCCCATAGGCAGACAGGGAAACTCCGCAGCCCTGTATGGGTTCACTATGCACTCTCCCTCCTGAGTCCCTAAAGAGCACGGGGAGAATGCAAGTGCCCCCTATGTCCCCCCACTCAGCCACTGACCCTGTGCAGAGTGTGTAGGGACTATAGTATGGAGGGCTCTCCCCCTCCTGCCCCCAGGCAGGCGAGGGGAGCCCTTCAGCCCTGTAAGGGCCCAGAGCGCATTACCCGTCCCAGTGGAGACCCCCTCCGGAGGTGATCCAGGGACCCCCAAAACCGGAGGTTGCCCTCCACTGAGGGGGGGATGGTCACCAGCCGCCGTTTGTGCCTCTTGGGATCCAAACGCAGGCTGGAGAACCACCTCTGCAGGTGGCGCATATGTAGTAACCCCAGCGGGACCACAATGTGAGCAGCCGCCATGAGACCCAGAGTCTGCATGACAGTTAAAGCTGTCACTGTCGCCCCCTGTCGCAGCCTGTGCACCGCCCGGAGAAGGGACGCACGTCTGCTCTCTGACAGGGTGGCACGTAGCGCGTCTGCATCGAGCACCACTCCCAAATACAACGCCTGTTGGTGAGGTATGGGGGTGCTCTTTTTCCAATTGATCGCAAAGCCTAATTTGGTTAGGTGTGTGATCAATCGTGCTGTGCAAAACATTGCCTGTTCCCGGGACCCAGCCATGACTATGAGGTCGTCTAGGTAAAAGAAAACTCTCATGCCGTGGGCGCGCAGCGGTTAAAGCGCTGTGGCCACACATTTGCTGAATGTGCGTGGGGATAGGGAATAGCCGAACGGCAGCCTGTTGTACTCGTAGGCTATCCCCTGGAAGGCAAAACGCAGATACTTTCTGTGCTCTGGAGCAATTTCTATATGAAAGTACGCGTCTTTCAGGTCGATGGTGGTGAACCAATCGCCTGGCTGCACAAGCCCAGAAACTGTTTCATAGTTACCATGCGGAATTTCCTGCAGGAAATGTGGCGATTCAGGCCGCGGAGATCTAGAATAGGTCTGAATTCCCCTGTCTTCCTGAAAACCAGGAAGTACATGGAATAAAGACCATTTTCTCTGTGCTGAGGGTGCACAACAGACACAGCCTGCTTCTGCACCAGAGCCCGAATCTCTTATGAGAGGAAACTCATCTCCTCCTGGGAGGACAGATTTACCTCTCGCATGCCCATAAAAGGAGGTGGGACGCTGCAAAACTGGAGTGAATAGCCCCGTTTCAGCGACCTGTCCAACCACCTTATTAGTACACAGCTGAGTTTCCATTCCCCATAACATTGTGTTTATGGACAAGCCCTCAGCTGTGGGGCCACAGCTATGAAGCTGTGATACTCTCTGGTGACCCGTTCCGCCGCAAAACTCCCCATGAATGGAAGATTTGCCCATGGAGGGTCGACACAGAAAGGGCCGATTATTTACTGAGGTACCTGAACGCACCGCCTCACGCTCTTGTGTGTGCGCGCGCTCCACCATAATGCTGTTCTCACCACTACGGTAAACAGCATTAATCGGAGTTTTTATAGGCGTAGTGTGTTTTTACTAAGGTCCCTGAACGCACCGCCACGCGCTCTTGTGTGAGTGCGGGCTCCGCCATAATGCAGCCTTTACCACTACGGTAA
Organism: Trematomus bernacchii; assembly: GCF_902827165.1. Taxonomy (NCBI): domain Eukaryota; kingdom Metazoa; phylum Chordata; class Actinopteri; order Perciformes; family Nototheniidae; genus Trematomus; species Trematomus bernacchii. Next base: position 47,609 of record NW_022987576.1, on the reverse strand, counting down.
ACTGCATTAACTGGAGTCTTTGCTCTAGGCGTAGTGTGTTCTCTGACAGCAATACGCCGGCCATAATGTCCCTGTAACAGCATAGCGCTTTCCTTTAGATAGCACTCCCTGCGGTTCATCCCTCTCATCTGCGCATGCCCACTAGTCACCTCCTTTACAGGAGCTACAGCTGTGGCAGCGAATGGGGAATTTGTACATTGTGTGTAAGTGTAGCATTTGTGAAAACAAAAGACACCTAGATTTGGATACAGATCAACCTCATTTTTATTTAGAAAACGTAGTGATCTGTGCATTGTACAGGGAGGAGGCGGGATTCACCCTCTCGTCCAGGGCGGAGAGATTTTCCACAGCCAGTTCCAAAGGGAACCGGGCCTGGGGCAAGGCCCGTGGACCAAGCTACTTATTCGGCCTTGCGGCCCAATAATCGCTCTGACCTTGTGAGGCGGGGGCATCTCTAGCAATGAGCGAGTAGCCCACAAACCCGCCGCCATGATCATCATCCAGGGAGAGTACAGCCCTGGGCGGTGGACTTCCATGGACGCCGGACCCGGAAGGAATGGCGGACGTGAATTGCACCGCCTCGGCCATATCCTGGTCCCCCACACTCGAAGCAGAGGTGGTGGGGATCGACGCCCGCTATTTAATCCAGGGCATGATTTCAAAAAATACTCGTTTTCTTTCTTCCTTTCTCTCAAATAACACGTCTCGGACTCAGTGCTAGGCTATCACCTCCGCTCGCTGAAGAGTAAAGGCTGGTGGTCAGGAGGTGAGGCCTCCTTTTACACGGAAGTGAGATGCGCACGCATTCAGGTAGGCCCGCCCCGGGGCCGGCTACGTCTATAGAAATCTCAGTAGGTGAATGCTTGCATAATAAGGTAGTACCCATAGAGTCCAGTAGAGGGCGGAGCCTGTGAGAGATATAACAGTATCAGTGTCTTATTTTATATTCATCACAGTGAATGCTGAACTTGATGGGCCCACCGGTGGGTCCGGGCCATGACATGAAACACTGGCTTGCTTATATCAAATCAATACATCCCATACATCATTGGAACAGGAAGAATCTCAGCTACAACACTAACTAAAGCATTTCCATCTCCAGTAAACACAGCCTACAGGGCAAGCATTTTTATAATATACAGTAATGTAAAATAAGCACTATCTTTGAACTTACTGCCAAGAATAATATGAAATTCACCCCTGGTGTCATTCTGTCTGTCATCCCTTGATTCTACTTGCTTTGACTGTTCAAATGAGATGTTAACCATCAAAATTGGATAAGGGGTTCCAGAGATATCACTGTGCAAAACACACCGGTCAATTTTGACCGAAAATAGCATGGGAAGGGACCTAACGCAAGAAAAGGGTTAAACTGTCACATTTTGGTGGAAAGGGGGTTAGAAACTCACTATTTGGCTGTGCTTGCTCCTTTGTCGGCATGATGAAAGGGTTAGTTGGCGCCAGTGATGGTTCCTGCGGCGTGGCGTAGCTTGCGGCTCCGGCTAGCGTTAGCTCCATGCTAGTCAGAAAGGTGTGCAAAGTGCAGTCCCCATATCCAGTATAATCCATAATTGTCTGGTCAAACATGTCCACCTTACTTTGACCAGCCTCATCAATATTCACCAAGAATGGATTAGAGCTTTTCCGTGGGCTTTTTCAGCTAGCTGCATCAGCTTATCTCAGTCTGTGATTAGCATTAGCGTTAGCTCCGAACGCTGCCATTAAATCCACTCCACTCTTCTCCCCCGTAGGAAAAAAAAATCTTGGACGTGCCCCCAATGTTACCTTTTTACTGACGGTATCTCGGCACCGAAATCGTAGTTTCGAATACACACCGGTGGTTTCTGACTTGGCTCGTTGTCAGCCAGTAACCAGCTGCCCAGACATTTCGAGGGGAAAAAGGATGAAAACGGGGCGTTCGGGTGCCGTGGGAAGAACCTCCGTTTATTCACGTTCTTCACAGTAATCAGTTACATTGACACTGTATTGTGACTCTTCCCATCGCAGTTCAATACTGCTCTCCTCTGCTTCCTCACTGGTCTGAACTGTGACCATGGGTTTTATTATCATCATTGCTCTTATCCTCACTCCAAGTCTTCATGGAATATAAGACAACACTATCGTAAAGATTTTAAGGAGCACCCTTAACTACCATCCAACTTCAGACAGGAGGTGAAGCTAACATATACCTTTCTTTGTATTACTTGTGTTATGATACCTTAATGAAAGGGTGATCATTTGACTACTTTCTTAAATACTTTGGTTACTACTTTAAACAGTAGAGATTAACTAGAGAAGGGAAATACCACTCTTAAAGGGTTAAAAGTGGAAAAAATGTAATAGTGTATGAATGAAATATTAACTACATCTTACCACATAGAGCAAGTCAACCAGCATACTTAACATTCTGCTTTCCCCTACACACACACACACACACACACACACACACACACACACACACACACACACACACACACAGGAAACAATAATTATATTTGAAGATTTTTATTTTAGTATCTTTAAAAGGCCTGAATGAGTTACTGAGTCAAATGAGGCAAGCAACCACATGAAAAAAAGGGAAAAGTTTGGCTTCTGCAACTTACCTTATTGATCCTTCTCCCAGTTATTTTGTCAAACTGGAAGACCTTCTGTCTTCTACATTTGTGGCAACCTTAAATTTACAAAGAGAAGAAAACATTTAGTCAACCATGCTTTACAGCTGAATGAAATATATGTTCAACGTTTTGTTCACAAAGTGGAGTTATCCGTTATTCCACTTCATGTGAGTGTGTCCGTGGAGGTTGCTCTTGTAGCCAATTTTATTATGATCACTTCATTTAATTCTCCTTTGTCTAATAAACCTCTTTTTGCTTTGATGAGTTGTATTCTATTTGACTTTGTATATATGTCTAGTCTATCTGAGAATGTATTCCATATAGCTGTTGTTTTTCGAACAGAGGCCTGTACTACGAAGCCGGATTTTCGCTTAGCGAGCTAACTTCAGGGAAAACTCTGGGTTTCCGGTCCTACGATGCTGGTTCACTTCTTAGCGGGCTAGATCTCCGGTAACTTATGCTGAGCGGCTAACCTGCTCCGGAGCAGGTTAGGTTCCAGGATAAGAGATCAACTCAGTGAAAGCACCGCCTACTGACCAATCAGAGCTCAGTGTGCGGAGTTTAAAGCGATCAAGTCATATTACAGGAGAAAGGAAATACAGAAAAACTGCCGTTGCAGGAAAGACGGCCGGCAAAAATCACAGACTGTGTGAACGTGAAAATTAATAGAATATCACCTCCCATCTTCAGAGTAATCTGACTATTATAACATTAGCGTTAAGAAAGCTTACTTAAATATCTGCCACAACATAAGTAACCGGATCAAAGTAACATTACGTACAGTCCGCGGCACTGTGAGTGCAGACGTCGATGTGTCCCGTTATCACATCATATCACATCATAATGTATCATATATTTCCTTATCTGAGTCAGCTTCTTGAGCCGTATCTGGCCGTGCAACACTCAGTGTTACACTCAAATCAAAATCAAATCAAATCAAGTTTTATTTATAAAGCACATTTAAAAGCGATTTTTGGTCGAGCCAAAGTGCTGTACATGTAATAAAAACACATTACTACAATCACAATAAAAGACAATAAATTACAACATATATATATCAAAATAAAACACAAGGAAAAGTCAGAATGTAATTAAAGTCAGATCCACTCGTGTCTTAGACGGGGCAGTGATATCATAAACCTGTTAATGTACGCATTCAAACAATTTTTCTTTTACAAGCTGTTTTCACCTTGCAGGTACAACTAGCCTATGTGGCTTTTATCTTGGATAAAGTGTTTAAGTCATGGATGTTTAAAGTTTAACGTCTTCATATTTGTCTAATTATAGTTGACTTTTCATTCAGGAAGTATGACGCGCTGCGCTGTCAGTACGCTTGTCCATGTTTGTGATTGGTGGAATGCTCCAAATACCACCCCTTTTATGTGAACGCGCACCTAACGAGATAGGGCAAAACTGGTTTGAGTTAACGAGTTGATAACCAGCGTCGTAGGACCGCTTAGTGAAAGCGCGTTTGTTTTGGATTAGGTAAGCCGGGTAACTCAAACATATCCAGGTTAGGTTGAACCGGCTTCGTAGTACAGGCCTCAGGTCTCTCTTGAGAATAAAACCCTGTCCCCATGAGATTAACTATATAATTGTGAAGTAAATCAAACATTGTAAAATGATCTGCAGACTTGTCTATTTGTGTCAAAGATGTTTGTGTCTCTTTGACACAAACATTTTGTTGTCTCTGTGATAAGTTTCTTACATTTTTTATTGAAAAGGTATCTGCTCTTAGGCTAGCCCACACTAGTGCTACCCCAGATCCTGCTCCTTTTCTGTGCCCTGCTGTCCTCGACCACTTTGAGCCTGTATCCCTCTCTTCTCTCTCGGATGTAGTCAAGCACCTGCGGCCGACAAACTGCACCTCAGACAGCATTCCCTCTCGCCTTCTCAGAGATGTTTTAGGATCAGTTGGAGCAAGTATTTTATTACTTATAAATACCTCTCTTAGCTCAGGATGTGTCCCAGCTGCCTTCAAACATGCCGTGGTTAAGCCACTACTTAAAAAGAAAAATCTCGACCCTTCCATTCTCGCAAATTTTAGGCCCATCTCCCAGCTACCTTTTTTATCAAAAGCCCTGGAGCGAGTAGTCTACGCCCAGCTGCAGTCTTTTTTAACCATGCATGGCATCCATGAAAAGTTTCAGTCTGGCTTCAAACCCATGCACAGCACTGAAATAGCCCTTTTAAGAGTTTTTAATGATCTGCTCCTAGCCGCCGACTCAGGTAGCCCAGCTGTCTTGGTGCTGTTAGACCTGACAGCTGCCTTCGACACTGTGGACCATAGCATCCTGTTGTCACGGCTTGAACAGTCGGCTGGCATCACAGGCTCTGCCCTTGCATGGTTCAGGTCCTACCTGACAGACCGTAGCTTCTCAGTGCAGCTAGGTGCCTTCTCCTCAGCCAAAGCCCCTCTTACCTGTGGGGTTCCCCAAGGCTCGATTTTGGGCCCCATCCTTTTTCTACTGTACATACTACCCCTAGGTTCAATTCTCACAAAACACAACATCCCCTTCCACTGCTACGCCGACGATGTACAGATCTATCTGCCACTCAATTCAAATGTAAACTCATTACAGCTATTGATGGACTGCTTAGCAGAGATCAAATCCTGGCTGAGCCAAAATGTCCTCAACCTCAATGAGAGCAAGACTGAGGTTATCTTTTTTGGACCCCAACCTCTAGCCTCCCAGGTTGATATTCTGGGCTCCCTCAAAAATAATATCCTCCCCTCTGTCACGAACCTTGGAGTGACCTTCAATAGCGCTTTTAAATTCGATAAGCAGGTCAGCAGCGTAGTCAAAACCTGCTTTTTTTAAATACGACTATTGGCCAAGACTAAGTCGTTTTTATCATTTGAGGACCTGGAAAGGGTTATTAACGCCTTTGTTACCTCGAGGTTGGACTACTGCAACGCTCTGTACGTGGGTATGGACCAGGCGTCAATTAAACGCCTGCAGCTAGTCCAGAACGCAGCTGCACGTCTACTCACTGGCCACAAAAAGCGTGACCACATCACCCCAATTTTGGCCTCACTGCACTGGCTTCCAATTCGGTTCCGAATTGATTTTAAACTCCTTTTATTTGTTTTATGGTAAATATTTTTATTGATTTTCTCAGTTTTTTAACAAAAGCAAGTGATACAAATTCAGTAAAGATATATACACACATGCTGACAAATCAAAATCTTCATTTCAATCCCACCACTCACCCACCCACCCACCCAACCCACCTACTAACCCATTGAGTTACAGTATACAGAGCCCTTTAACAGTAAAATACAGTATTTTCATAATGACATTAGTTCAAGGGGGGCAAAGGAGGAGAAAAAAAAGAAAAGAAAAAGAAAACACAGAGATAAACACAAAGAAAGAAAATAAAAATAATGATAATGGAATTGAAATTAAAAAAAAAAAAAAGAAAAAGAAAAGATGAATCAACTGCTCACCGCTCAATCCAACTTTATTCTTTATCAAGTGGATCTTGTAAGGAGTCATAGAAGTCCAGAAAGGGTTTCCATGTTCTAATAAAGGTGTTAGAGGAGCCCCTGAGTAAGAACTTAATTTGCTCTAACTGTAAGAAGTACATAACATCTTTGACCCACTGAGAAAAGGATGGAGGGGAATGTTGCTTCCATTTTAGAAGAATCAAACGTCTCGCAAGAAGTGTAGAAAAGGCTATAACTATCTGAGCACTGTTTGGTAGGGATGCACAGGTCACCTTTGGTGCCAAACCAAAAAGGGCACGGAGCGGGTCAGGCTCAATACGAGTTTTAAACATTTCACTAAAAGATTTAAAAATACATCTCCAGAAAGTAAAGAGGCTGGGACATACCCAACACATGTGTATTAGGTCTGCTGGCTGGCTTCTGCATCGGGGACAAGACGGTTCAACCTCTGGATACATTTTAGCCAATCTAGCGTTAGTTAAATGAGCTCTGTGTACCACTTTCAGTTGTATCAGGCTGTGTTTAGCAGAAGAGGAAGATGTGTGCACCCGGTCCAGGACTGATTCCCACTGGTCATCCGTCAAAGTTCTTCCCAGATCAGATTCCCAAGCAGCTCTTAAATGTTCAATAGGGTGCGGATTGACATTACCAATGAGATCATAAATCAGTGAAATCAGTCCTCTACGGTCTGACTTCAGTTCGAGGATATGGTCAATATGTGACTTTATGGGCTTATTTGGAAAAGAGCTGAATGTCTTACATACAAAGCTCCTAATTTGTAGGTAACGAAAGAAGTGATTTTTAGGTAGGCTATACAGTTCAGATAATTGAGAGAAAGATGCAAATGTGTCTTCAATGTAAAGATTATAAATTGATTTAATCCCATTATTAAACCAAACAGTAAAAGCCGGGTCTGTACAGGATGGGGTAAACATGTGGTTTGACTTCATGGGGGAGAGAACAGAAGCACCCTGTAGTCCAAAGTGCCTCCTAAACTGAGCCCATATTCTTATTGAATTACTTACTATTACACTCGACTTCAAATTAGTGTTGAGAAGGGGTAAACCTGTGCAAACCACTGAGCCCAGGTGGTGTTGATATGAAGAAAACTCTAATTTCACCCAGTCCGCTTTTTCTGACATCGGTTTGTTTTCAAACCAGTGTATCAACTTCTGAATGTTGCATGCCCAATAGTAGAAAAGGAAATTAGGTAGAGCGAGACCTCCTGATCGTTTTGGCCTTTGCATATGAGCTTTACTGATCCGACTAGGTTTATTCCCCCATAGGAAAGAAATAATACATTTATCAAGAGTCTTAAAAAACGATTTCTTAATAAAGACGGGGATGTTTTGAAAAAGATATAAAAACTTTGGTAACATTACCATTTTAACGAGATTGACGCGCCCTGTTAGAGATAATGGTAAGGAGGCCCAGCGGTTCATAAGTAGTTATACAAATCCTGTTTCAATCACATTAGTATGCATAAAAAAGTGACAGCACACCTGCTAAGTCCCGCCCCCTAATTATGCTAATGAGCCCCTTTGATATGCTAATGACCTCCTTTGTTCGAGGTGTTATAACGTACAGGTGTCACATCCTCCCTGTAGCCCCCACCCCTCAGCCCACCCCCCTCCCCCTCACATACAGGTGTCACATCCGCCCTGTCGCCCCCACCCCTCTCAGCCCCCACCCCTCTCGCACCCACCCCTCTCAACCCACCCCCCTCCTCCTCCCTCACAGCAGGTGTCACATCCTCCCTGTCGCTCCCACCCCTTCCTCCCACCACCCCTTCCCCCCTTCCTTTAGCTGTGATGTCAGAAGATAGAGGTGGGGGGTGGAGTTAGATAAAAAAAAAGAAATCCGTCCAAACTAGATAAAAAGCCACTCACCAAGTCACCTAAACTTTCAAAAGCGAAAATGGCAAAGAGACGCATCGATATGGGTTTAATCAGCGAGACGCCTGTGACAACTTACCGCCATTCGTCGGGAGCGCCAGTCAAGAAACGGGTGCAGTATCTGTGCCGGGTTCAGACCCTCCGTCTGAGGCTCTTCATGAAAAATGGAGTCTGGATGTGTGAGACTGTCTCCCCTCAGTGTGTTGAGCCCTGGATGATGAAAATAATCTAAGTGTCATGTTAGGGGAACATTACGGAACTCAGGAGTCCGCCCTTGGAGGCTTGGAGAGCGGATAAAGAGAGGTGTATTTACTGGTGTTGAGCCCTGGATGATGTAAATAGTCCAAGTGCCATGGTAGGGGGGCATTACGGAACTCAGGAGTCCGCCCTTTGAGGCGTTGTTAACATTAATGCTTTTGTTTTTGTTACTAAGATACTTTTTAGATACACTTCTGAAGTGAGCAACACTTTACAACTGGTAGAAAGTTAAGTACTTTGTATGGAATTGGGTTTTCTTTAGAGCTGTTTTCAGTGAGACAATGCAGTTTCTGATCATTTTAAGTTTTCAAGTTTCAAGGCTTTATGGCATATGCCCATTAGCTACAGTGTAGATATGTCGATGAAAAACATAGGTCACAGGCTCCTCCAACAGTGCACATAAAACAGATAAAATACTGCAATAGAATGTTTTGATATGACAGATTTGTGCGTAATGCTCTCACAAAAGAACTGTAAGATACACGTTTATGTATGGAAAACTTTATAACTTGGTAAAATATTCATTCATTTGTAACGAATTGAGTTTTCTTCAAGAATCAAACTCTAATGGAGAGTTTATGATTTTAACACTGTTTCGATGAAACAATGCAGTTTTTGATAACTTGACTTGACTAACATTACTTTTTTTAAATATATCTTTTTAGATGCTTTACTTTTGATTTCTTTCATGTTATTTTAACACAATACTTTTTTCATATTTTTCAACATACTGTGATATTTGTTTTTTTTCTCTCCTTTTTTCCATTATATTTTTGAATATACAGACATTCAACGCAATAAGTCCCACCCCAATAAGCAAATCATCCAAAACTAAGGACCCCCACTAAGACGAACAGATTTTCTTTAAGACTGTGACTCTTAAAGGCACTTTGGGATTTTAGTAAAACAATCCAGTTTTCTGGAAATAACTTAAATGATTTTCGTTTTTTCTCCTACAAAGATACTTATAGTTACACTTTAATGGATGCAAAACTTTATAACTTGGTAAAATATTCATTAATTTGTAATGAATTGAGATTCTTAAAGAATCAAACTCTAAATGGAGAGTTTGTGATTTTAACACTGTTTCGATGAAACAATACCGTTTTGATAACTTGACTTGACTAACATTACTTTTTTTAAATATATGTTTTGTTAGATGACTTTACTGATTTTTGCTTTTTTCTTCCTTGCTTTTGTTTGTGTTACTAGGATACTTTTAGATACACTTTGAAGTGTGCAACACTTTACAACTGATAGAATAGTACTTTGTAAGGAATTCGTTTTCTTGGTAGAATATAAAGTACTTTTTGTAAGGAATTGGGTTTCTTAACAATCCTGCTCCACCATTAAATCACTTAATCTGCTACTTCCAGGCAAAAGCTTTTAAAACTTGCATCGTGTATTAAGTCATGTCTTGGCAAAAATGAGAGTCCTGGGTGCTTTAAAACATTTCTTAGAACATTTTGATATATTCAAACACATAATGAACTGCAATGACTCACTGCTGCATCACATTTATTTTACACTGTTGGGAGGACAAAACTGTGAGCCTCTCAGACCCTTTTGTTGTCAATCTAATTAGCCTGTCCTCATTCTAACTAAAGTAATTTAACCTAAGTGGAGCCAACCTAAGGAGTGGGCCCTACAGTCTGGGAATAGCTTACTTTTTAACATTCTACTCAAAGGGCCCGTAAATATTATCTCCGCCAATATGCTATATTAAAATATCATTTAAAAAATCAAATAAAAAATCAAACTCATTTCATGTTGAAATGATCAAGGAAAAGCCAGTCAATGTTATGCTAACACAAACAAAAGTTCTGTTTTATATGTTGAAATATAATTTTAAAAAACAACGACATAGTATTTTCAAGTCTTACTTTAGTATGGTAAAATTAAGAATAAGTCACATTAAAGTTTGTCATGATTTTCCGTAAAAAAGTCAAGTATAGTTTGTCAAAAGAATATGAAACATCATTTTGTAGAGTAGTATGTTGAAAATCTCAGTGTTTAACTGAACACACCTACACAACACCTCGAACAAAGGGGTAATTAGCATACAAAGGGGGGGTCACTAGCATCAGTGGGGGAAAGGTGCTACGGAAATGAACTTTGAGGAGGGGGAACTTGTAAGAATTTCCAAGGCGAGAGGGTCTTTGATAAAAAAAAAATATGAACAGAGTTATACCGACTAATTATTTACGGCGTCCGAACGCATACCTCGTCAACCATCTGTTTACAAACTCAAAGATTATGATGGAGAAGAGATCAAGGGGACTTTTTTATGAGAAAGAGTTAAAAAAAGTGAAGGTAGTACTTTTTTCTGAACAGATTTTCTTTAACCTGTTCCACTCTGAGCCTGTTTTTCAGGTCTCAGGCTCGAAAATGACATTCCCAGAACAAATGACCATATCTTCCCTTCTAAAAGGGTTAAATTAATAATCTTTTCTCAAAGTAATGATAAACCTGTGAGTTGGATGTAGAAGTGTCAGAATCAATATAAATGTTTTTTATTTTAAAGAAAATTCAGATTTTACATAGTAAAAAACTGTAAATTATAGTGTCCGTCCAAAAATTATTTTTTACAGATAGTGAAAACTACCCTTGGATGATGGGTTAGTAGACTAAAAGCTTTAGGAATCCAAAGTACAACATATAATAAGTACCCTGTATCAAGATTGATGCAAAACAAGTGAAATTTGACCTTTTTAGAGAGATTTAGCCAAAAACTGGGCCATCTGGGGTCATTTGGGTGGATTTGACCTATCTCTGGCCCCCCTTGCTCGATCTGGTTGGTTGACATACCCTTGTGACCGTTAGAGCCAATAGAATCGAAGGAGGAGGCTCCCACCCAGACAGGTTGTAAAGAAAAAATGTTGCCGCTTCGCGTGTGGAAAGCGAAACTAAACTGGAGGAATGTCTCCTTCGGGAGTTTGGAAACTAAAACGCAGTTGTATTGCTTATGGATTATCAGAAATAATTTCAAAGAAGGCACAGACACATAGGATGAACCTATGGATTAACTGCAGCATCGTTTTTTTATCGTTTTAATGCCATTGAAGACCACTTTGACCAAGGTAAGATATATTTACGTGTTTAGCTTCTTAGCTCCACATGTGATGATGTACGCTTTCGTTGATAGCGTCGCGAATGTTTATCACTGAGTGTTGAGGTGGGCACCGTTAGATTCAGTGTCTCCAGGACACCAAAAGATAGTGTTTGGTTGTGCATCTAGGATAAGTAATAAGGGAGTTCTGAGTGAGTTTATGTGTCTTAGTCGGTCCCGTTTTTTCGATCGAGGCTAATTCAGAGGCTGAGTGCTAGCATTGTGGGTTTTTTTTGAAAAAAAAAATTAAAAAGATCAGTTAGCTGAGTTTCTTCCCGTTACATGGATATAACACATTCATAGTTTTATTCAATATTAAGATTCCTTAGACGTTGTTTCCTGCAAATGACGCGTTTATCCGCCCGGTACCGGGGGGAAGGCGTGAAACAGGTTAAGGCTGTGACTCTTAAAGGCATTTTCTAGTAAGACAATCCAGTTTTCTGGAAATAACTTCAATGATTTTAGTTTTTTCTCCTACAAAGATACTTATAGTTACACTTTAATGGATGCAAAACTTTATAACTTGGTAAAATATTCATTAATTTGTAATGAAATTAGTTTCTTAAAGAATCAAACTCTAAATGGAGAGTTTGTGATTTTAACACTGTTTCGATGAAACAATGCGGTTTTGATAACTTGACTTGACTAACATAACTTTTTTTTTTAAATATATGTTTTTAGATGCTATACTTTGATTTCTTTCATGTTATTTTAACACAACATTACTTTTTTCATATTTTTCAACATACTGTGATATTTGTTTTTTCTCTCCTTTTTCCATTATATTTTTGAAAAACTACACAGTGATTTTTATCAAAATACAACATGCAACTAATACATTATACAATATTACGATATTTTCAACACAATATACCTTTTTCTGTAGGGCTTCAGGATATTTGGCATGTCATGCATAAAACCGGTGTCATCTTTCCTGAAACTGACGTGCTGTCCGTTTTACAAACAAGTTATCTTTCTGCTTCTTCACCCTCTGAATTTTCCTCCCCCGTCCCTATTCCTTCAGCTATCACAACAACAATCAAGTCAGATCTGTGAAATTAAACACCTCTCCCCAAAGCGTGACTTCCCTATTGAGGGAGTGGGGCAGTAGGGCCTAACCCGATTGGCCTAATATACTAACATGCAGAACGTATGGTATGTTTGAAAAAAGACTAACTATCTATCCAGTTCAAGCTGTCTTTAAGATGCGACATCGCGCTCTGACTTTTTCCGTAAAATCGTGACAAACTATTACATATTCTTACATTTGACCTCTTGCTGCTTGTTTGAAAATGATAGATGAAAAAGCTACAACGCTTAAAGAACTTTCTAAAAACTCTCAATTCTACAGATGAATCCCCCCACTCAACGCAATAAGTCCGCCCCCCACTCAGCAAATCATCTAAAACGAAGGACCCCACTAAGACGACCGTTGAAAACTAGCCAGGGATCTGAGAAAAACCAAGTCTCCCCCGCGAGTTGCAGCCAGGAACAAACTCCTGTCTCCTATCATCACCACCATTGTGGACACCCACATATTGCAGTACTACTGCTGCTGATGTTACTCCTGGGGCCAAGACGTCTCTGTTTATGAACATAGTGAAATCGGAGTTGGTTGATATTCTGGAGAGGGTGCTGCATCGGTACAGAGAAAAAATCTGCAATGGATGCCGAGTCAGTCACCCCGGCCAGAGGCAACACGATTGTCTGAATGACATTCCAGAATATTTCTTCAGAAACAATTACAACGCGTTAATGAAAAGTCTTTGGCTCGCCAACTTCATTACAGTGAATGACCAGAGTCTTAATGATAAAAAACAAAAACATTTACACGGCTGAATGGAGGATCCAAGGCGCTTCGGAGGCTTTTCTGTACAATCTCAAAAACTCCAGACGCCTCAAGGAGAGACTTGAAAAGATCCATGCCGAGCTGGATGGATAGGAAGAAGACTAATAACCAGCGGTTGATTGAAGCCGGGGATTTTTTTTTTTTTCGATACTTTGACTTTTCTTTAAAGTAAAATAAAAATGGGTAACTACTATGGAAAACAATCTGTATATATCTATCAGAATGCAGTCAATACCTGTTTAATAAGTGTGTTGTTGATGACGATTGAAAACAGAATGAATAGTGATCCCCGTGTAAACAGAACGGCTGAAGTTTGTAAACTAGAAGACATTTTGGATATCGTTCATTCTGGCAGTACTATTCCGGGTCATTGGGAAACGATTGTCAACGAAACTTTTAAAGTGGTACTGGAATCTTCATTTTCCGAAACATTCTGTAACATTACCGAAGAAATGAAACAAACACCAAAAGTGTATCATGTGCTCGCATTGTATGCTCTGTTTGTAGATGTAATGCATCTTTGTGTCAAAAACAGCATACACATGAATACTTTGGCCGAAGTGCAAAAACTCCATTATAATATTTCCCTTCATCTGGGGGATTCTGTGCTGGAGAAGATCATGGGGATGTTGCAATCAGTATAAATGTATTACTGCTTCCTATGGGGTGAAAACAATAAATTGTAAATATGAAATTCTTCAAATAATAAAAAGTGTTTTTACATTTAAAAAAACTGTTGTCTTCAAATCATAGTATAGTATTTCCTACATATCATTTTTTTAAAAAGAGTCACAGTATAGAATGTCTGAACATTTCTTTTTAAAAGTACTAGTATAGTATGTTAAAAGTATCGTGAAAAAAGTTCAAGTATAGTATGTAGTTAAGAATTATATTATATAATTTGTCTGCAATGTCAGTATAGGATCTCTAAAAAAAAAAATGAAAAAAAATGAGAGAAAGTCATAGCATAGTTTGACAAAAAGATCTTGAAAAAGTCATGACATTGTGTGTTGAAATGGTTTTGAATAAACACATCAGTATTTTTAAAAAGTAAAATTGTATCAAGTGCATCAGACAACTCAAATTACTCAATTTGAACCATATTATAAATAAGTAAATAATGGTCATAGTATATAGCAGGGCTGTTTATTAGTTTTCGGCGTTTCAGTGTTTTAGTGTTTTCAGTGTTTCAGTGTTTCAGGGTTTTGTGTGTCAGTGTTTCAGTGTTGGGTGTGTCAGTGTGTCAGTGGTGCAGTGTTTCAGTGTTTTTTGTGTCAGTGTGTCAGTGGTTCAGTGTTTTGTGTGTCAGGGTTTCAGTGTTTTTGTGTTTCAGTGTTTTGTGCTTCTGTGTTTTTGTGTGTCAGTGTTTTCAGTGTTTCAGTATTTCAGTGTTTCAGTGTTTCAGTGTTTTGTGCTTCTGTGTTTTTGTGTGTCAGTGTATTCAGTGTTTCAGTATTTCAGTGTTTCAGTGTTTTCAGTGTTTCAGTGTTTTGTGTGTCAGTGTTTCAGTGTGTCAGTGTTTTGTGTGTCAGTGTTTCAATGTGTCAGTGTTTCAGTGTTTTGTGCTTCTGTGTTTTTGTGTGTCAGTGTTTTCAGTGTTTCAGTGTTTTGTGTGTCAATGTGTCAGTGTGTCAGTGTTCTGTGCTTCTGTGTTTTTGTGTGTCAGTGTTTTCAGTGTTTCAGTATTTCAGTGTTTTGTGTGTCAATGTGTCAGTTTTCAGTGTTTCAGTGTGTCAGTGTTTTGTGTTTCAATGTGTCAGTGTTTCAGTGTTTTGTGTGTCAGTGTTTCAGTGTGTCAGTGTTTTGTGTTTCAGTGTGTCAGTGTTTCAGTGTTTTTGTGTGTCAGTATTTCAGTGTTTTCAGTGTTTCAGTATTTCAGTGTTTTGTGTTTCAGTGTTTCAGTGTTTCAGTGTTTCTGTGTTTTTGTGTGTCAGTGTTTCAGTATTTCAGTGTTTTGTGTTTCAGTGTTTCAGTGTTTTGTGTGTCAGTGTTTCAGTGTTTTGTGTGTCAGTGTGTCAGTGTTTACAGCCTTTCTTTGCTCTGATCAATCCCCAGGGATCCTCCCCTGGAAGGAATATAGCAGGACGAGAGAAAAACATTTTAAAAAAAACGTATCTTAGAAGTGGCTATAGCATTTGATGCAATTCTAAAAGATAGTCAGATTCCTAAAAAGTTACAAACGGATGATGAAGAAACAAATGCTTCATCATCTGTTTGTAACTGTTTAGGAATCTGACTATCTTTTAAACACTGAAACACAAAACACTGACACACAAAAACCCAAAAACACTGAAACACTGACACACTGAAACACTGACACACAAAACACTGACACACTGAAACACTGACACACAAACACTGAAACACTGAAACACTGACACACTGACACATTGAAACACTGACACACAAAACACTGACACACTGAAACACTGACACACAAACACTGAAACACTGACACACTGACACATTGAAACACTGACACACAAAACACTGACACACTGAAACACTGACATACGAAACACTGAAACACTGAAAACTGACACATTGACACACAAAACACTGAAACACTCAGGGTGCGTACGGGTGCTGGAAATCCTTGAAAATGCTTGAAATTGCACGAGGTGTTTTCAAGGTTTGAAAAGTGCTTGAATTTTGGGAATGGTGCTTGAATTTGGGATAAAGTGCTTGAAATTGTAAATGCTTTACTTCGCTTTTTAGATTAAAAGAAAATAAAGAAGTCGGAGCGCGCTTAATTGCTTCGCTTTTACATAAAACAGCTCCACTCCGGCCTTCCCGCGCAAACCGCGTGACCGGCAAGTGTTTTTGTTACGTGTGTGACCTGGGCATTCTGATGAGAGTGATAGATGACAGTATGCCAGGAGGTTGCCGTTTCAACGAGCGTTGGCTAGCAGAAGACAAATACAAGCCATGGCTAAGACGAGGGTCAAGCCCAAGAGTAGCCTCCTGCAAAGTGTGCAACAATAACGATGCGAGAGTCTGCGCTGACGAGCCACACACCACACGAAAGGTACGCCACAGTAGAGCATTTTAGATTAGGCTATCGTTGCATGTAAAATACATGACACTTTTCTCTGTGCGCGGCAAAACAAGCTCGCCAAAATGGCTTCACTAGTCTGGCAGTATTTTAAGTGTCCGAAAATGACAATAAAATAGCGGTATGCAACGTGTGTGTGAAGCAGAAATCCTGCAGCTCCACCCGCTGTGACGGACCGGTGAGCGGAGCAGAACACACATTAAGCGTTAGACCTAACACACTTAGCTATTTTATCTACCTCTGGAACAAGCTAAACTAGTTATAAATATATTTATTCTTCACTGTCGGGTCGCTCATTACTGGATCAGTGAGCTGCATGAGATACTGACGGGCTGTCAGGAGAGAGAGAGAGGGGGAGAGAGGAAAAGAGAGCGATATCGGTATCGGCCGATACTGATTCCGGCGATCGGCTCCAAAATTGGCGATGGGAGCATCCCTAATAATTGTATATGATATGTTTTATAATGATTGATCATGAAAGTGTTCTCAAAGCTGGTAAAGGTTGTTGGAGTAGAACACTTTTCTGGTGGCTGAATAGCCCCCCCCCTCTCCGCGCCGTTCGTTGAATGAGGCTGGCCTCTATTAAATCAGAAAGGAATTGAAAACACCGGAATCAAAAGTTATAACAATTATCTGAGTTTACTGGTAGGAAATAGAACAAGTATACAAGTTATACAGAGTACTCGAGTACTCCGGACTTTCAGATTTGTGATGCGATTCGGATAAATGTGTCGGGATCAAACCAACTCATCAAACCAAAAAGAAATTGGACTTCAGGTTTGTGATGCGATTCGGACACAGATATCGGGATCAAACCAACTCACCAAACCCAAAAGCATTTTTACATACCAAAGCATCAGTATTCATATCTATTTTTGAGGCGGAGATTTGTCGATTCTTCCTTCCCACTTTTCTCCCAAGCGAATTAGAGAACCCCTGGGGAGGAGCTGTTTAAACTGCTCACCTCCCCCAAGTGTCCTGATTGGCTGGATTCACTTCTGGTCGAGGTCAATCAGAGTTCCGAACAGAGAGTGAGATCCTAAATTTCACCAGGTCAAAAGTCAACGTTTATCTCCACCTTATCTACACCACATTCCCTTTTCAGACATTTAAACTTTTCCTCACCTATTTAACGATGTTTTTTACGACTTAAAAACAGCATCTGGCTTTTAGGGATGATAAGAAGCGATGTAATGTTGTCTTTAATGACCTTAATGACGACATCTGCTTTTAGGGGTAAAACAGGCAAGGTTGCTGTGTTGGAACACAGAATCTCTGGATCAGTGAGTTTGAAAGTAAGAATAACATTCCTATTCTATATATAATTACCCAAAACCGTTGTGATTACATAAAACAGTTCAAACAATACATGTTTACTAAAATACAATTCAAAATAATACATGTTTACTTCAATACAGTGTAGAATCATATCTTTTTACTTCAATGTGCAGCTAGTTTGAATGACTGTATACTGCAGGGTAGCTTGTGAATTTACTCCAGGTGGAACTAAAGTCTGATTTAACACTTGATTATATTTCACATCATTCATCCACATCTGTGAAGTAACTAAAGGTATTAAATACATGTAGTGGAGGAAAAGTACACCATGTACCTCTGACTTGTGTTTACTGCCAACCTAAAAGTACCTCAAAAATAGTAATCAATAATGTATTGAAAAGTTATTTGGCTGATTGTTTTATATTGGCTCAGCCAGGTTATATGGGATGCCCAGTCTACGTACAGATGGGTCACTCATTTTGAAATATTAAACTTAGTTTTCTTTTCTAACATTTTTAATTTTTCATCCTCATGTAGAATGCTATTATGAAACACACATTTGGTTGTTTATAGCATAAAGAACATCAGATTTAATGTGAGGTAGGGAAATAATCATTTGAGTATAAGTATGTGTATATAAATATGTAATTTACAACAGCTGTAAGATGCTTGAAAAGCTTGAAAATGCACCTTGAAAATGCTTGAAAAGTGCTTGAATTTGACTTTGGAAAAGGTGTAAGAACCCTGAACACTGAAACACTGAAATACTGAAACACTGAAAACACTGACACACAAAAACACAGAAGCACTGAAACACTGAAATACTGAAACACTGAAAACACTGACACGCAAAAACACAGAAGCACAGAACACTGACACACTGACACATTGACACACAAAACACTGAAACACTGAAACACTGAAAACACTGACACACAAAAACACAGAAGCACAAAACACTGAAACACTGAAACACTGACACACTGAAACACTGACACACAAAACACTGACACACCTAAACACTGACACACAACACTGAAACACTGAAACACTGAAAACTGAAACGCTGAAACACTGACACACTGACACACAAAACACTGAAACACTGAAACACTGAAATACTGAAACACTGAAAACACTGACACAAAAAAACACAGAAGCACAAAACACTGAAACACTGAAACAAACACTGAAATACTGAAACACTGAAAACACTGACACACAAAAACACAGAAGCACAAAACACTGAAACACAAAAACACTGAAATACTGAAACACTGACACACAAAACACTGAAACACTGAAACACTGACACACTGACACACAAAAACACTGAAACACTGAAACACTGCACCACTGACACACAAAACACTGAACCACTGAAACACTGACACACTGACACACCCAACACTGACACACAAACCCTGAAACACTGAAACACTGAAAACACTGAAACGCCGAAAACTATTAAACAGCCCTGCTATATACTATGACCATTCTTTACTTATTTATAATATGGTTCAAATTGAGTAATTTGAGTTGTCTGATGCACTTGATACAATTTTACTTTTTAAAAATACTGATGTGTTTATTCAAAACCATTTCAACACACAATGTCATGACTTTTTCAAGATCTTTTTGTCAAACTATGCTATGACTTTCTCTCATTTTTTTTCATTTTTTTTTTTAGAGATCCTATACTGACATTGCAGACAAATTATATAATATAATTCTTAACTACATACTATACTTGGACTTTTTTCACGATACTTTTAACATACTATACTAGTACTTTTAAAAAGCAATGTTCAGACATTCTATACTGTGACTCTTTAAAAAAAATGATATGTAGGAAATACTATACTATGATTTGAAGACAACAGTTTTTTTAAATGTAAAAACACTTTTTATTATTTGAAGAATTTCATATTTACAATTTATTGTTTTCACCCCATAGGAAGCAGTAATACATTTATACTGATTGCAACATCCCCATGATCTTCTCCAGCACAGAATCCCCCAGATGAAGGGAAATATTATAATGGAGTTTTTGCACTTCGGCCAAAGTATTCATGTGTATGCTGTTTTTGACACAAAGATGCATTACATCTACAAACAGAGCATACAATGCGAGCACATGATACACTTTTGGTGTTTGTTTCATTTCTTCGGTAATGTTACAGAATGTTTCGGAAAATGAAGATTCCAGTACCACTTTAAAAGTTTCGTTTACAATCGTTTCCCAATGACCCGGAATAGTACTGCCAGAATGAACGATATCCAAAATGTCTTCTAGTTTACAAACTTCAGCCGTTCTGTTTACACGGGGATCACTATTCATTCTGTTTTCAATCGTCATCAACAACACACTTATTAAACAGGTATTGACTGCATTCTGATAGATATATACAGATTGTTTTCCATAGTAGTTACCCATTTTTATTTTACTTTAAAGAAAAGTCAAAGTATCGGAAAAAAAAAAAATCCCCGGCTTCAATCAACCGCTGGTTATTAGTCTTCTTCCTATCCATCCAGCTCGGCATGGATCTTTTCAAGTCTCTCCTTGAGGCGTCTGCAGTTTTTGAGATTCTACAGAAAAGCCTCCGAAGCGCCTTGGATCCTCCATTCAGCCGTGTAAATGTTTTTGTTTTTTTATCATTAAGACTCTGGTCATTCACTGTAATGAAGTCGGCGAGCCAAAGACTTTTCATTAACGCGTTGTAATTGTTTCTGAAGAAATATTCTGGAATGTCATTCAGACAATCGTGTTGCCTCTGGCCGGGGTGACTGACTCGGCATCAATTGCAGAATTTTTCTCTGTACCGATGCAGCACCCTCTCCAGAATATCAACCAACTCCGATTTCACTATGTTCATAAACAGAGACGTCTTGGCCCCAGGAGTAACATCAGCAGCAGTAGTACTGCAATATGTGGGTGTCCACAATGGTGGTGATGATAGGAGACAGGAGTTTGTTCCTGGCTGCAACTCGCGGGGGAGACTTGGTTTTTCTCAGATCCCTGGCTAGTTTTCAACGGTCGTCTTAGTGGGGTCCTTCGTTTTAGATGATTTGCTGAGTGGGGGGCGGACTTATTGCGTTGAGTGGGGGGATTCATCTGTAGAATTGAGAGTTTTTAGAAAGTTCTTTAAGCGTTGTAGCTTTTTCATCTATCATTTTCAACCAAGCAGCAAGAGGTCAAATGTAAGAATAAGTAATAGTTTGTCACGATTTTACGGAAAAAGTCAGAGCGCGATGTCGCATCTTAAAGACAGCTTGAACTGGATAGATGGTTAGTCTGTTTTCAAACATACCATACGTTCTGCATGTTAGTATATTAGGCCAATCGGGTTAGGCCCTACTGCCCCACTCCCTCAATAGGGAAGTCACGCTTTGGGGAGAGGTGTTTAATTTCACAGATCTGACTTGATTGTTGTTGTGATAGCTGAAGGAATAGGGACGGGGGAGGAAAATTCAGAGGGTGAAGAAGCAGAAAGATAACTTGTTTGTAAAACGGACAGCACGTCAGTTTCAGGAAAGATGACACCGGTTTTATGCATGACATGCCAAATATCCTGAAGCCCTACAGAAAAAGGTACAAGTATATTGTGTTGAAAATATCGTAATATTGTATAATGTATTAGTTGCATGTTGTATTTTGATAAAAATCACTGTGTAGTTTTTCAAAAATATAATGGAAAAAGGAGAGAAAAAACAAATATCACAGTATGTTGAAAAATATGAAAAAAGTAATGTTGTGTTAAAATAACATGAAAGAAATCAAAGTAAAGCATCTAAAAACATATATTTAAAAAAAAAAGTTATGTTAGTCAAGTCAAGTTATCAAAACCGCATTGTTTCATCGAAACAGTGTTAAAATCACAAACTCTCCATTTAGAGTTTGATTCTTTAAGAAACTAATTTCATTACAAATTAATGAATATTTTACCAAGTTATAAAGTTTTGCATCCATTAAAGTGTAACTATAAGTATCTTTGTAGGAGAAAAAACTAAAATCCTTCAAGTTATTTCCAGAAAACTGGATTGTCTTACTAGAAAATGCCTTTAAGAGTCACAGTCTTAAAGAAAATCTGTTCAGAATAAAGTACTACCTTCACTTTTTTTTAACTCTTTCTCATAAAAAAAGTCCCCTTGATCTCTTCTCCATCATAATCTTTGAGTTTGTAAACAGATGGTTGACGAGGTATGCGTTCGGACGCCGTAAATAATTAGTCGGCATAACTCTGTTCATATTTTTTTTTTATCAAAGACCCTCTCGCCTTGGAAATTCTTACAAGTTCCCCCTCCTCAAAGTTCATTTCCGTAGCACCTTTCCCCCACTGATGCTAGTGACCCCCCTTTGTATGCTAATGACCCCTTTGTTCGAGGTGTTGTGTAGGTGTGTTCAGTTAAACACTGAGATTTTCAACATACTACTCTACAAAATGATTTTTCATATTCTTTTGACAAACTATATTTGACTTTTTTACGGAAAATCATGACAAACTTTAATGTGACTTATTCTTAATTTTACCATACTAAAGTAAGACTTGAAAATACTATATCGTTGTTTTTTTAAATTATATTTCAACATATAAAACCGAACTTTTGTTTGTATTAGCATAACACTGACTGGCTTTTCCTTGATCATTTCAACATGAAATGAGTTTGATTTTTTATTTGATTTTTTAAATGATATTTTAATATAGCATATTGGCGGAGATAATATTTACGGGCACTTTGAGTAGAATGTTAAAAAGTAAGCTATTCCCAGACTGTAGGGCCCACTCCTTAGGTTGGCTCCACTTAGGTTAAATTACTTTAGTTAGAATGAGGACAGGCTAATTAGATTGACAACAAAAGGGTCTGAGAGGCTCACAGTTTTGTCCTCCCAACAGTGTAAAATAAATTTGATGCAGCAGTGAGTCATTGCAGTTCATTATGTGTTTGAATATATCAAAATGTTCTAAGAAATGTTTTAAAGCACCCAGGACTCTCATTTTGTTACGATATCCGATAGGACCCAAACGCAGGACACGGCAGAGTGTTGGAAAAAAGTGTATTGTGAGGTGGAGGAGCGTGGAGAGTAATCCTGTAGGAATGAAGACTGGTGAGTGTGGAGAGTAATCCGGTTGGAATGATGACTGGTGGCGGCAGGTGATGGTAACAAGGCGGCTGGAGAGTGATCCTGGAGCATAAGAGAAACAGGTGAGAAAAGTATTCCGTGTACAGAGAAATAGCTTTAAATCGGCTAAGAAGGCTGAGAGTTACCACTGGGGTTTAAACAACGATCTGGCGCTGACATGTTGTGGAGCCTCCGCTGATATACCATTAGTAAATGGCTGAATGGGAATCAGGTGTGTAAAGCTGATTGCAGCAGGTGGAGATTTGCAGCAGGTGGAGATTGAGCCGGGAGCCAGGAGTGACAGCCACCACGCCCACACAGACAGGGAAAGGGAACACACACTCACAAGGGAGGTGGCTGAAGAGTAGAGCCACCACACATTTTTGCCAAGACATGACTTAATACACAATGCAAGTTTTAAAAGCTTTTGCCTGGAAGTAGCAGATTAAGTGATTTAATGGTGGAGCAGGATTGTTAAGAAACCCAATTCCTTACAAAAAGTACTTTATATTCTACCAAGAAAACGAATTCCTTACAAAGTACTATTCTATCAGTTGTAAAGTGTTGCACACTTCAAAGTGTATCTAAAAGTATCCTAGTAGCACAAACAAAAGCAAGGAAGAAAAAAGCAAAAATCAGTAAAGTCATCTAACAAAACATATATTTAAAAAAAGTAATGTTAGTCAAGTCAAGTTATCAAAACGGTATTGTTTCATCGAAACAGTGTTAAAATCACAAACTCTCCATTTAGAGTTTGATTCTTTAAGAATCTCAATTCATTACAAATTAATGAATATTTTACCAAGTTATAAAGTTTTGCATCCATTAAAGTGTAACTATAAGTATCTTTGTAGGAGAAAAAACGAAAATAATTTAAGTTATTTCCAGAAAACTGGATTGTTTTACTAAAATCCCAAAGTGCCTTTAAGAGTCACAGTCTTAAAGAAAATCTGTTCGTCTTAGTGGGGGTCCTTAGTTTTGGATGATTTGCTTATTGGGGTGGGACTTATTGCGTTGAATGTCTGTATATTCAAAAATATAATGGAAAAAAGGAGAGAAAAAAAACAAATATCACAGTATGTTGAAAAATATGAAAAAAGTAATGTGTTAAAATAACATGAAAGAAATCAAAAGTAAAGCATCTAAAAACATATATTTAAAAAAAGTAATGTTAGTCAAGTCAAGTTATCAAAAACTGCATTGTTTCATCGAAACAGTGTTAAAATCATAAACTCTCCATTAGAGTTTGATTCTTGAAGAAAACTCAATTCGTTACAAATGAATGAATATTTTACCAAGTTATAAAGTTTTCCATACATAAACGTGTATCTTACAGTTCCTTTGTGAGAGAATTACGCACAAATCTGTCATATCAAAACATTCTATTGCAGTATTTTATCTGTTTTATGTGCACTGTTGGAGGAACCTGTGACCTATGTTTTTCATCTACATATCTACACTGTAGCTAATGGGCATATGCCATAAAGCCTTGAAACTTGAACGTGGGAGGGGGTGTGAGGGGGGACAGTCTCAAACATCCAGACTAAATTTTTCATGAAGAGCCTCAGACGGAGGGTCTGAACCCGGCACAGATACTGCACCCGTTTCTTGACTGGCGCTCCCGACGAATGGCGGTAAGTTGTCACAGGCGTCTCGCTGATTAAACCCATATCGATGCGTCTCTTTGCCATTTTCGTTTTTGAAAGTTTAGGTGACTTGGTGAGTGGCTTTTTATCTAGTTTGGACGGATTTCTTTTTTTATCTAACTCCACCCCCCACCTCTATCTTCTGACATCACAGCTAAAGGAAGGGGGGAAGGGGTTGTGGGAGGAAGGGGTGGGGGCGACAGGGAGGATGTGACACCTGCTGTAAGGGAGGAGGAGGGGGGTGGGTTGAGAGGGGTGGGGGCTGAGAGGGGTGGGGGCGACAGGGCGGATGTGACACCTGTATGTGAGGGGGAGGGGGGTGGGCTGAGAGGGGTGGGGGCTACAGGGAGGATGTGACACCTGTACGTTATAACACCTCGAACAAAGGAGGTCATTAGCATATCAACGGGGCTCATTAGCATAATTAGGGGGCGGGACTTAGCAGGTGTGACCTGTCACTTTTTTATGCATACTAATGTGATTGAAACAGGATTTGTATAACTACTTTCATATCTTGTTTACACTTATTGAGAAGAGTGGTACAGTTTTTAGTGAAAGTAGTAAGGAGAGAGCGAGTGACCTCAATTCCTAAATATTTGAAGCCATCTTGAGCCCTTTTAAAGGGGAAAAGGCTAGGGGGGAGTACATCGGCTGCAGAGTTTAAAGGGAAAAGTTCGCTCTTTTGTAAATTAAATTTATAACCCGAGACTTTCCCAAATTGATCGAGGATATCCAGGATATAGGGAAGCGATGAGGCAGGCTCGGATACATATAAAAGCAAGTCATCCGCGTAAAGGGACACCTTCAACTTTTGTCCTGCCCGATCAATGCCTTTGAAATCCTTACATAAACAGAGTTTTGTTGCCAAAGGCTCAATTGCTAGCGCAAAAAGAAGTGGGGAAAGCGGGCATCCCTGTCTTGTACCTCTTCCAAGGGGGAAGTAATTAGACCGAGTGTTATTAGAGATTATAGCAGCCAGGGGAGAGGAGTAGAGAAGTCTAATCCACGCAATGAATTCTTTTTTAAAGCCACATTTTTGGAGGGCAATGAATAGGTATCTCCATTCGACCCGGTCAAAGGCCTTTTCCGCATCAAGTGATATTACTACCTCTGGGTCTGGTGACCGGGCCGAGTGGACAATATTAAATAGTTTTCTCAAATTTGAATACGAATGTCGGTTCTGGATAAATCCTGTCTGATCAGGAGATATAATATCTGGAATCACATTTTCCAGACGTTTGGCCAGGACCTTAGACAGCACTTTAAAATCTACATTCAGTAGGGAAATAGGGCGATATGAGGAGCACAACAATGGGTCTCTGTCTTTTTTCACAAGAAGGGAGATAGAGGCTTGTCGTAAAGTCATAGGAAGGGAGCCTGAAGAGAGTGCTTCTTTAAACATTGTCTGAAGAATTGGTGCTAGTTGAGGGGAAAACTTTTTATAAAATTCAGTAGTGAATCCGTCTGGGCCGGGTGATTTGTTGTTTTGCATTGATTTAATGGCCATAATTATTTCGGATGTTGAAACATCTGCGCTCAATTTAATGTTTTGTTCCTCTGACACAGTAGGAAGAGGAACATTTTGAAAGAAGACCTCAGGGTCCTCATTACATTCGGAGGCATAACGGTTAGAATAGAAATGCAGAAAAGCTTTATTTATGTCCTCATGATCTATCAGTGTCTCTCCTGTATGTGACAGAATTTCAGTAATTGACCGAGCGGCAGCTGTTTGACGAGCTTGCAGGGCCAGGAGCTTGTTCGCTTTGTCTCCAAATTCATAGACATTATGCCTGGATTTCAAAATAAGACGCGTTGCCTCATCAGTAGTTAGAAGGTTGTGTTCAGTTTGCAGCCTTAGACGCTCCTTATAAAGATCTGGGGTTGGCGATAGAACATATTTCGAGTCAATAATCGCGATTTGATGTGATATCTCTTGTAGCTTTGAATATTTTTCTCTATTAATTCTAGAGGAGTAAGCTATAATATACCCTCTGAGGTAAACTTTAAGGGTCTCCCACAGTGTGGCGTTAAATATTTCAGGAGAGGTGTTTGTTTCTAGAAAAAAATTGATTTGGTCCGAAATGAATTCAACGAAGCGATCATCAGATAGTAGGAGAGGATTGAGTCTCCAAACTCTGTTCGGAGGGGGGCGATTTGGAAGATCCAGTTTGAGTACCATGACACTATGATCAGATATAACTATGCTATTATATGAGCAAGTCTTAGCCCTGGGTAATAGTCTATTATCAAGCAAAAAATAGTCTATACGGGTGTAGGTATGGTGCGCGTTGGAGAAAAAAGAGTAAGCTCTATTGTGGGGAAACTTAAATCTCCATACATCGGAGAGGGCACAATGGCTCATGAAATCCTTCACAACTCCAGCTGATTTTGAAAGATTTTGAGGGGAGTTTGATGACCTATCCAGGGTCGTGTCCAGTACAAGGTTAAAATCACCTCCCATAATAACAAATCCATTCTCAAGCCTAGGTATTTAAAAAAATAATTTCTTAAAAAAACTACTGTCATCACAATTGGGGGCATATACATTTACCAAAATCACTGGGTTACCAAAGAGCTGCCCAACCACAATAATATACCTTCCATTAGGGTCACTAATAATATCCTTTGAGTGGAAAGAGATGTTCTTGTTAATCAATATGGCTGTTCCTCTAGCTTTTGCATTGAACTTGGAATGAAACACTTGACCGACCCAGTTTCGTTTGAGACCATTAACATTGATATTACACAGATGAGTTTCTTGTAAGAAAGCTATGTCAACCTTTAGTTGTTGTAAGTGGGACATAACCCTCTGCCTTTTATTTGGGTTATTAACTCCTTTTACATTCCAAGATACAAACTTGGTAGGGTTGCTGATCATCCTAGTGGATTTACCTGCCATATAAACCTAGGATAAGAAATACGAGGGGAGCAGCAGAGAGCAGGAAAAAGAAAGAAAGAAATAAACATAGTAAGAAAAAATAAATGCATAAAAAAAAAAAAAAAAACCCTGAAAGAATAAAACAAAAATAAAAATATAATTATAAATAATAAAACCTCGGACTCTAAACCTGTAAACTCTTACCCTTGTGTGATAACTCACTTTGTGCTTGTTTTGCTCCACACTACACTACAAGCTCTGTCACCAAAAAAAAAAAAAAAAGGATTTAGCAATGAAAAGTAGTAATATGAACTTGCTAAACCATTGCTTCCCGGGTAACAAAGTGACCATGTGGGGAAACCATCTTAAACTATTGGCCACGAACAATCAGCACGTCCTTAGAAACAGAAAGATAGTGAGTACAAAATAAATAGGCGGACAAAAAGTAGCAACAGCCCAATAGCCTAGTAAATCAAAAAGTAACCTGATAAGGCGAGCAATGCAAAGTATCAGGGATCACTAGGACATATATCAACTCTCATAACTCTGTAACAGCCGTAACAGCCGACCGGTCAGCTGTATTTTGAATCTTACTCTGCCGGTAAGGGAGAGCCGACAGCTTTTATCAGAAGAGGAAACATAAAAGCCAGAGCAAGATATGTGCTCAACCAGTGTCAAAAATGAACATACCAGGTACTATGACTGGTTGTTGTGATGGTATAATTAATATTAGTAACCAATTAACAGTTGAGCAGCAATAGCAATATGTAACTGTTGACGAGTAATTCGTAACATTGTCTCTTTTGTCTTATTTTCGGAGCACAATGCTCGGAAACTACGAAAGAATATACTCAGTGTCCACTTGCCGGTCGGCTTAATTAGTCAGCAGCTTAGTTCACTCACCGGCTAGTCCAACACATCTAGTTTGCAGCAGGTTCACGGCGCTTCAAAAAAGCAGCAACTTCAGCCGGAGAGTTGAAATCGTGCCTCATCCCGTCCACAACAACCCGGAGTTTAGCGGGGAAGAGGAGGCTGTAAGTGAGCCCGGCGTTTCTCAGCGAGGACTTGATGGGGGTAAATGCGGCTCTCTTCCTGGCTACTTCTGCACTGTAATCCGCATATATGTGGATATCTGCGCCTCTGTACATCAGGGGGCCCTTCTCCCGTGCAAGCTGCATTATTCGTTGTTTCATCTGGAAGTGGTGAAGGCAGGCTATGAAGGGACGCGGTGCGCCGTCTTGTCTCCTCTGGACGGCCAGCCGGTGTGCTCTATCCACGGTCAAGGGGCGAGGAAACGCGTCGGGGCCGAATATTTCAGCCAGAAAGGATTCGATGAAAGTAGTTGGACGGGCACCCTCAGCTCGCTCAGGTATACCTGTTATACGAATATTACACCTCCTGGATCTGTTTTCAAGGTCGTCAACTTTCAGCTTCAGTTGTTTGTTCTCCTGCACTATATCAGCCAGTGTAGACTCCACTGTAGTTATTCTTCCTTGGAAGTCGTTCATTGACGTTTCAATGGCCTGGATTGTCTCATCGTGCCTGATTATAGCTGCGTGGTTGGATGTTATTTGTGCTTTCAAGCTTCCAATTATACGCTCTTCCATGCCGGCGAGTAGTTTCTGTATGTCAGAGAGGGACAGCGCCTGGTTGCCGACCTCGCCATGTGCGGAGTTGTTGCTAGCTTGTGAAGCTAACTCACAGCCCTCCTCGCCTCCGCCGTCGCTTTCATCGCTTTTCTTGGTCTTCCTCCCCATGACAAATCGTGTACAGTCGACACCAAGTCAAAGTCACTCTTAGAAGCAGGCCTTGCAAGTTTAGATGGGAAATTAGTAGGGCAAATTACAAATAAATGTTAAATGGTGACAGAGCTCTTCCGACTAGCAGCTTACTCCGCCATTCGCCAGACCGCCTCTCCTTTTATTTGTTTTTAAAGCACTAAATGGGCTGGCTCCGGCCTATATAGCTGAACTCCTCCAGCGCTACACCCCAGCCAGAGCTTTAAGGTCTGCTGACCAGCTGTTGCTGATAGTGCCCAAGACCAGGCTCAAAACCCGAGGGTACCGAGCCTTCGCAGCAGCTGGCCCGAGGCTCTGGAACACTCTGCCCCTCCATGTGAGGTCGGCCCAGACCCTAGGGTTTTTTAAATCTACTCTTAAGACACACTTCTTCTCCCTGGCCTTTTAGTCAGAGCGGAGCACGACTCCTGACTTTTCCCTGTGTTTTCTTTTTAAATATCTGTTGTAATTTATTGTCTTTTATTGTGCTTATAGAAATGTGTTTTTATGTGATTGTAGTTATTACATGTACAGCACTTTGGCCCGACCAAAAATCGCTTTTAAATGTGCTCTATAAATAAACCTTGATTTGATTTGATTTGATTTGATTTGATTTGTCCCTATTTCATGTAATCCAGCAAAATGTCCTGGGCAGGCTTCACAAAACCCTCTTAGGTTAGCCAGGCATCAATATCAACCATGACCCTTTCATAAGCCACCAAAACTCAGCTCTGCACTGAGGGTCTCTTGCTGCTCTGCACTGAGGGTCTCTTGCTGCATCGGCACTGAGGGTCTCTTGGTGCTCTCTGCTAAGGGTCTGTGGTTGCTCGGCTGTGGGAGTTTCAGATGCAGGTTGATGGGCAGTGGAGCTCTCTGTAATGCTGGTTTACTTACAGTTTTTGTTCAAATAAAAAAAGGTTTACGTGTTTTTTTGTATTGATATATGTACTTAACACAATCTTTTGAAAAAGAAAATACTCTTACCCTTTGTCAAGAGGAATTCATAAGCCCTCCGCATTTTGTCCAATAAGGTTTTGTTGGTAGGAGTGGGGGGCAGATGGGTTATTATATCAGCAGCACACCTATATGAAGCCCTTTTTGGCTTGCCATAAATTAGAATTGGCTTGTAGCCTAGAGCCTCAAGTTTCCGCACCTGAAATGAACAAAAGCAGTTGACACACATTTGTTTGACCCACTGCCTTAAATTAATACTGTTTCTTTTGGATTATTATACAAGCAACATGAAGGTATCTTGCATAATCTAACACAAATATTTACAACATTTAAACATCACAATCAGACAGATGGGTCAAAGAGGTAAATACGATCACTGTAAGATGTAACATCTGACAATAAGACTATATTTTCAAAGGCCTGATCATAATGTACTAATAATTTTAGTATGTTAAAAAAGGGAGTTTCACTTCAATTGACAGAAACTTATGAAATATTGTTACTTACTGCAATACGGGCAGAATCAAGTATACGTCCAACATTTCTGTTTTTCACCACACCTTGGCCCCATTCACTATCCAGTGATGCCGCTTTTTCTTTCAGTTTGGTTTTGTTTGACAGGCTTCCGTAGTAGGGACTGCACGTTTTCCTGCTCGCCTGATTTGGAGTCTGGCAAGCTGGGCAGGGCCTGAAAAAGTATAGAAAAACAAAAACACAGAAAGGGACTAACAACAGAAAGATGGACAGATAAGACACATACACAGGTACACAGACAGAGATACACAGACAGCAACAGAGATAGGACAATTTCACAACAGCAAGGACAGGGAAACGACGGGGACTTGGCTCTTAAAAGTGCCTTTGGATTGATGCTATTACAGCTTATAATGGGGTTTGGCTTTCACTGAGAACTCAGAAGAATCTGTTGAGAGAAGAAAAACAATTAGGAATTTAACACCTTACATCTTACAGTGGTGTTATTTTGGTCAAATAATTAACAACATCAACATAGCATGATTACAAAAAGACAGTTTTGAGCTATGGTAAAATAGGTAACTGGAAATATATTATTAATGGCAACCATACAATTCCCTATGACTGTAACCTGTAAGATCATATCTGACAAATAAAGGTCACCTAATATATAATATGACACCCGTCATGGACATGAAGGAATATTTCTGAACTTTTATGATTATTTTTATTTTTTTATTGTTGTGTCATTCATTTAATCAACTCTAACCCCATTAAAAACACATAACTGACACATAATAACTACATTCATAAACAATCACAAATATTATTTCATGCAATAACAGGTGTCAGTCGTTTGCCACCTCTTAAATAAAGTTAAACTTCAAAGGCAACACCTTCTGTGCTAGCTAATAGCTAGTAGCAACTAGCTAGCTTGCAGCACATTTGATGCAGTAAGTTATACTTTTTTGTCTTAAAATGATTTACAGGCAAAAAAGACGACTACCCTGCACTTGCAAATGTTCCAACAATGACTTATTGGTCCGACATACGGCTGTTTGTGCTGAATATTGAATGATTTTCTTGATTTCAGTCACATGTTCACAGTGTTTCTTACCTGGTGGAAATCGCAATGGGCTTTAACATCGCCACATAGATGATGTCACACGTGCGCGCCGAACACTTTATTTACAGACGCTATGATTACATTCATTTCTATAAAAGCCGGCCAAAAGAAGTTTCAGTAACACTGAAGCATCTGTACAAAAGTTATACTACGTCATGCCATGTTAAATGTGATGGATTGAAAAATCAGACACAATTTAAGAACATTTTCTGGCTATATTACGTACGTCCACGTAAATAATTCATTACCCAGCGTTCTCATGGCGTCTATTATCAACGCTATGGGAGGTCCCTAACAGTGGGACTCTGTTTATTTCACACCTCCAGGACGGAGACCGGGAAAATCACCTCTCTCTGCCCGCTCACAGACCCCCAAAGGACGGACTAATGACCTCCAGCATGTCCCCATCACAGTGGCACCTCCATAACCTTGCACACCGTGAGTCCCCGGGCCCCCGCAGTTAAGCACTCTCCCCACGGACTAAACCCAGGTATTCACACCCACCAGAACCTCGTTCATGTTGGCTTTCACCTCTCTCATTATGTGGGTCATATCAGACTGGGTGAGCCTGCACCCCCGGGGCTTTGACTCAGACATGTACCCCATGAAGTGGTTCACATTCTTCAGGAAGAACTCTGATGTTGTGACTGCCCGGCCCGACTTTGCAATATACTTGCTCCAGCCACGGATCATCTTCATGTTTCTTAGGAACAGCCAGTCTGACAGGCGGTTAACACCATGGGCCATGTATACTATGAAGTTCTTTATCCGGCTGACCTTCGACAGAACATTGTCTTTCTGTTTTACTGTCGGAGCGACACCCAAACAATGATCCCAGTATGTCTGAAGGTACGCCTCCATGCTTCTAGGCAACGTGATTTCACACATGGTATTCCCCCGTCCATACCCAGTGGACCAGTAATTTGAGGGAGAGGGCAAGTCCTTAGCCAGCTTAGACGCACGGGTCTTCCGGCATACAGGGTTCTCGCTACCGGAGGAAACTGGGAATATGACAGTCTTCACCGGGCTCTTCACAGGGTTCTTGACCGACCTCTTCCCACCGGAGGCTACTGCAAGCATGACAGTCTTCACCGGGCTCTTCACAGGGGTCTCGCTACCGGAGGAAACTGGGAATATGACAGTCTTCACCGGGCTCTTCACAGGGTTCTTGACCGACCTCTTCCCACCGGAGGCTACTGCAAGCATGACAGTCTTCACCGGGCATCCAAATACTTTAAGTTTGACATTGTGACCCTGGAGGAATGCAAGGGCAGTTGACAGGGGACTCTACACGCATTTGAAGCACTATTTTGGGGCACATTTTTTACATTTTCACCCTATTCCCTGGTTCTCCAAATACTTTAAGTTTGACATT
Organism: Trematomus bernacchii; assembly: GCF_902827165.1. Taxonomy (NCBI): domain Eukaryota; kingdom Metazoa; phylum Chordata; class Actinopteri; order Perciformes; family Nototheniidae; genus Trematomus; species Trematomus bernacchii. The sequence goes on along the minus strand of NW_022987576.1, from coordinate 14,746 downwards.
GTGACCCTGGAGGAATGCAAGGGCAGTCGACAGGGGACTCTACCCGCATTTGAAGCACTATTTTGGGGCACATTTTTTACATTTTCACCCTATTCCCTCTTAGGTGCCTTACAAACAATGGACGTCCGCTCTCGGGAGCGTCGGAGTGGTGCGGTCACCCTAAGTGACAGACCTAAAGTATCCGGGATTCAGGCATCTTCCCTGGCTTGTACATTTTTGGTGATGCGCCCTGGAGGTATCAGACTATTTTAAACAACTTTTCCCCGCCTTTCAAACACTTATTCCGGGGTTTTAGCCAGTCATTTTGCACGAAATCATTTAACATTGACGGTCTCCTGAAAAAGCACATATTCTGTGCATTTTCAGGAAAGCGTCAATGTTAAATGATTTCGTGCAAAATGACTGTCTAAAACTCTCTTCCAGACATTTAAAAATACTTTCCCCGACCATTTAAACATTATTTCTGGCTTGTAAAGTGCAGTTATGCGCCCTGGAGATATTATACTATTTCAAACAACTTTTCCCGCCTTTCAAACACTTATTCCTGGGTACAAGTGTTATATTTCTTCCCCCTGGGTGTGTGTGAGACAAGTGAAGTGAGTCAGCCTGCCAACAAGCAGCAGTGTGCTGTCATTTGAAACATGTTACCCCACTGTTTGACACATCTTTACCCACGTTTCGAGGACTCTTTCCTGGGTCAATGTGTGCTCCAATGTGCCCTCTTTCTTCCCCCTGGGTGTGTGTGAGACAAGTGAAGTGAGTCAGCCTGCCAACAAGCAGCAGTGTGCAGTCATTTGAAACATGTTACCCCACTGTTTGACACAGCTTTACCCACGTTTCGAGGACTCTTTCCTGGGTCAATGTGTGCTCCAATGTGCCCTCTTTCTTCCCCCTGGGTGTGTGTGAGACAAGTGAAGTGAGTCAGCCTGCCAACAAGCAGCAGTGTGCTGTCATTTGAAACATGTTCCCCGACCTTTTAACACACTTTTTACCCATGTTATGCGTCCTGGAGGTATCAGCCTATTTTAAACAACTTTTCCCCGCCTTTCAAACACTTATTCCGGGGTTTTAGTCAGTCATTTTGCGCGATATCATTTAACATTGACAGTCTCCTGAAAAAGCACATATTCTGTGCATTTTCAGGAAAGCGTCAATGTTAAATGATTTCGTGCAAAATGACTGTCTAAAACTCTCTTCCAGACATTTAAAAATACTTTCCCCGACCATTTAAACATTATTTCTGGCTTGTAAAGTGCAGTTATGCGCCCTGGAGATATTATACTATTTCAAACAACTTTTCCCCGCCTTTCAAACACTTATTCCTGGGTACAAGTGTTATATTTCTTCCCCCTGGGTGTGTGTGAGACAAGTGAAGTGAGTCAGCCTGCCAACAAGCAGCAGTGTGCTGTCATTTGAAACATGTTACCCCACTGTTTGACACAGCTTTACCCACGTTTCGAGGACTCTTTCCTGGGTCAATGTGTGCTCCAATGTGCCCTCTTTCTCCCCCCTGGGTGTGTGTGAGACAAGTGAAGTGAGTCAGCCTGCCAACAAGCAGCAGTGTGCAGTCATTTGAAACATGTTACCCCACTGTTTAACACATCTTTACCCACGTTTTGAGGACTCTTTCCTGGGTCAATGTGTGCTCCAATGTGCCCTCTTTCTCCCCCCTGGGTGTGTGTGAGACAAGTGAAGTGAGTCAGCCTGCCAACAAGCAGCAGTGTGCTGTCATTTGAAACATGTTACCCCACTGTTTGACACAGCTTTACCCACGTTTTGAGGACTCTTTCCTGGGTCAATGTGTCCTCTTTCCCCCCCTGGGTGTGTGTGAGACAAGTGAACTGAGCCAGCCTGCTAACAACCACCAGTCTGCTGTCATTTGAAACATGTTCCCCGACCTTTTAACACACTTTTTACCCATGTTATGCGTCCTGGAGGTATCAGCCTATTTTAAACAACTTTTCCCCGCTTTCAAACACTTATTCCGGGGTTTTAGTCAGTCATTTTGCGCGATATCATTTAACATTGACAGTCTCCTGAAAAAGCACATATTCTGTGCATTTTCAGGAAAGCGTCAATGTTAAATGATTTCGTGCAAAATGACTGTCTAAAACTCTCTTCCAGACATTTAAAAATACTTTCCCCGACCATTTAAACATTATTTCTGGCTTGTAAAGTGCAGTTATGCGCCCTGGAGATATTATACTATTTCAAACAACTTTTCCCCGCCTTTCAAACACTTATTCCTGGGTACAAGTGTTATCTTTCCCCCCCTGGGTGTGTGTGAGACAAGTGAACTGAGTCAGCCTGCCAACAAGCAGCACCGTGCTGTCATTTGAAACATGTTACCCCACAGTTTAACACACCTTTACCCACGTTTCAAGCACTTACTGCTGGGTCAATGTGTGCTCCAATGTGTCCTCTTTCACCCCCCTGGGTGTGTGTGAGACAAGTGAAGTGAGTGCAAGGTTATGGAAGTCCCACTGTTGGGGACTGCTGCTGGAGGTCTCTAGTCCGTCCTTGGGGGCTCTGTGAGCGGGCAGAGAGAGGTGATTTCCCCCTGGTCTCTGCTGGAGGTGCAGAGTCCCACTGTTAGGGAGTGCTGCTGGAGGTCTCTAGTCCGTCCTTGGGGGCTCTGTGAGCGGGCAGAGAGAGGTGATTTCCCCCTGGTCTCTGCTGGAGGTGCACAGTCCCACTGTTAGGGAGTGCTAATGGAGTTGGATGCGCCGGTGAAGATGGCCGCATCGTCTTTGTGCCCCTCTCCAACTTTGCCCATTTTCGTATTTTGTACATATTTCTTTTACTTTTGCCGTTTTACTTTTAACATGGTTCGCAACATGCTAGCCGACCGCACCTACTCTGCCATACAATATAGCAGAGAGGAACTTTTCCAATTGCGAAACTTCGTGGACAATATTAACCCTCCGACAGACAATGGAGATTCACCATGGCTACCTGTTGCTGTTCTACCTGAGAGACGCAAGAAGAAGACAAAGCGGGGATGCCGGGCCGGGTTGCTGGTCAAACTGAGAAAACGTGAGAATCGGCCCCCTCTTCCGAGTATTCTTCTGGCTAATGTTCAATCCATTGAAAATAAGCTAGATGAACTCAGAAGCCGGATTGCTTTTCAACGGGACATTAAGAACTGTAACGTGTTAATTCTCACTGAGACTTGGCTCAACCCCGCTATCCCGGACTCCGCTATTGTCCCTGACGGATTCTCTATTTTTCGTCAGGACCGGACTGCAAACTCGGGGAAAAGTAAGGGAGGTGGTGTGTGTGTAATGACTAACAACAACTGGTGCTCAGATGTGAAGATTATTTCATCGGACTGTTCCGCACAGCTAGAGCACCTCATGATCTCATGTCGGGCCTTCCATCTGCCGAGGGAATTCACATCTGTTGTGATAACAGCAGTGTATATCCCGCCGCAGCCACTCGCCGACAACAACACGGCACTCGATCAGCTGTTTGGGTTTATTGATAAAACCGAGACTTCACGGCCAGATGCGGCGTTCGTTGTGGCCGGAGATTTCAACACCGCCAACATGAAGAAGGTTTTGCCAAAATATTACCAACACATCAACTTCCCGACGCGCGGGGGAAACATACTGGACCATGTTTATTCCCCTTTCCGGAATGGACAAAAGGCTCTCCCTCGCCCTCCCTTCGGCAAATCAGACCATATCTCACTACTGTTGTTGCCTGCTTACAAGCAGAAACTTAAAAGGGACAGACCGATAACAAGGACAGTACAACGATGGAGCGAGGAGTCAGATTCAGCACTGCAGGATTGCTTTGCATCTACGGATTGGAGTGTGTTTGAGGACAATAACATCAACACACACACGGACACTGTCATCTGCTACATTGGGAAATGCATCGATGACGTGGTACCGAAGGTTTCTGTACGGACATTCCCAAATCAAAAGCCCTGGGTAAACGGTGAGGTGCGCGGCAAACTGAAAGCGCGCACTCTCGCGCACACAGCGGGAGATTTGGAGGAGTACAGGAAGTCTAGGTATGATCTCCGGAGAGCAATAAAAAATGCAAAGAGACAGTACAAAGAGAAGGTGGAATCTGACTTCAAAGGCTGTAACACTAGGAATATGTGGACGGGACTAAGGACAATGACTGACTACAAAGGAGCAGCGGGGGGTGCTGCGGGAGTGTCTGCGTGCGCATCTCTCCCAGATGAGCTAAACAGTTTTTTTGCACGCTTCGAGAGCAGCCAGGCTGTGGAGGTACAGAGGGACCAGGAGCTACACTGCCCTTTTGTTTTAAATAGGGCAGATGTGTGTAAATCCTTTAAAAGGGTTAACCCACACAAGGCTCCTGGACCTGATGGCATCCCTGGCCGTGTTCTCAGGGTGTGTGCAGTTCAGCTGGCAGAGGTGTTCACAGACATCTTCAACAGGTCCCTGCTGCAGTCTGTAGTCCCCACATGTCTTAAACACTCCACCATCATTCCTGTCCCCAAAAAGACAATCATCACCTGCCCCAACGACTACCGCCCAGTAGCACTCACCTCCATCATAATGAAGTGCTTTGAGCGGTTAGTCAAATTATTCATCACCTCCTCCCTCCCTGAATCTCTGGACCCCCTGCAGTTTGCCTACAGAGCAAACAGGTCCACAGACGACGCCATAGCCCTCACCCTCCACACTGCCCTCTCACACCTGGACCCGAAGAAGAGGAACACATATGTGAGAATGCTGTTCATTGACTACAGTTCAGCATTCAACACCATTGTGCCCTCCAAGCTGGCCATCAAGCTCAGAGACCTCGGACTCAACAGCGCCCTCTGCGACTGGATCCTGAACTTCCTGACGGGCAGACCCCAGGCAGTGCGGGTGGGAAATATCACATCCTCCACCCTGATTCTCAACACCGGTGCCCCTCAAGGCTGCGTGCTCAGCCCTCTCCTCTACTCCCTGTTCACCCACGACTGCGTGGCCACACACAGCTCCAACACCATCGTGAAGTTTGCTGATGACACGACCGTCATCGGCCAGATCACAGACGATGACGAGACGGCATACAGAGAGGAGGTCGAAAACCTGACATCTTGGTGCCAGGAGAACAACCTCCATCTCAACATCAGCAAAACAAAGGAGCTGATTGTGGACTACAGGAAGCAGCAGGGAGAGGGACACGCCCCCATCGCCATCAATGGGACTACGGTGGAGAGAGTCAAAAGCTTCAGGTTCCTTGGGGTCCACATCACTGAGGACCTGACATGGTCTCTTCACACCACCACCATCACTAAGAAAGCTCGACAGCGGCTCTTCTTCCTCCGCAGGTTGAGGAGGTTCAAAATGGATTCCAGGATACTCTGCAACTTCTACAGGTGCACGATAGAGAGTATCCTCACTGGCAGCATGACGGCCTGGTACGGCAGCTGCACCGACCTCGATCGTAAGGCTTTACAGAGGGTGGTGAAAACTGCACAGCACATCACCAGGACGGAGCTGCCATCCATGGAGGACCTTTACTCCCAGCGGCTCAGGAAGAAATCACTACGGATTATCAAGACCCCCATCACCCCAGCCACAAACTGTTCTTTCTGTTGCCGTCTGGCAGACGTTACCGCAGCATCCTGGCAAGGACAAGAAGATTCGGAGACAGTTTCTTCCCGCGGGCAGTGAGACTGTTAAAAAATTGAACTGTTGAAACAACTTCAAACATTCAACTGCTACTCAGTAGTATGTATCTAATACCTAATATATATATATATCATTCCAATAACTTGTATATAGACTCATACTGCACTATTCCACATCATAACTTTATTTCATTTTTATAACTATTATTATTTTTGTATTGCTCTTGCTCTTATTGTTATTATGTTATGTTATTATGTTGCATTGTTGGAGAAGCCTGTGACATAAGATTTTCAACTGCATAATTACTCTGTAGCTATGTCAGATTGACAATAAAGAACCTTGAACCTTGAACCTTGCTGCTGGAGGTCTCTAGTCCGTCCTTGGGGGCTCTGTGAGCGGGCAGAGAGAGGTGATTTCCCCCTGGTCTCTCCTGGAGGTGCAGAGTCCCACTGTTGGGGACTGCTGCTGGAGGTCTCTAGTCCGTCCTTGGGGGCTTTGTGAGCGGGCTAGAAAGGTGACCTCTCTGGGTGATTTAGTCAGTTTATGGAGCTTAGCCCACAAATCCTGGATGATCCAGGCCGAATTTGGGTGCTCATAGGCGGACATCGAAGCACCATAAAAACCACCCCCCCTTGTAGAGTCACCAGGGGCACGAGAATACCCTCCACAGAAGGGGTGGTGGTGCGTCAAGAAGGCCGAATATGAATGCTGATGGGCGGACATCGAAGCACCATAAAAACCACCCCCCTTGTAGAGTCACCAGGGGCACGAGAATACCCTCCACAGAAGGGGTTGTGGTGCCGTCAAGAAGGCCGAATATGGATGCTGATGGGCGGACATCGAAGCACCATAAAAACCACCCCCCTTGTAGAGTCACCAGGGGCACGAGAATACCCTCCACAGAAGGGGTGGTGGTGCCGTCAAGAAGGCCGAATATGGATGCTGATGGGCGGACATCGAAGCACCATAAAAACCACCCCCCTTGTAGAGTCACCAGGGGCACGAGAATACCCTCCACAGAAGGGGTGGTGGTGCCGTCAAGAAGGCCGAATTTGGGTGCTCATAGGCGGCCTGCTGCAGAGTCATTTTCAGGCTCCTCTCCACAATTGTCCCCCTAAAATGATTTTAAATCATTATTTTTGCATTTAAATGCATTTATTCTATCATTTATATGGTTCCCCAACACAATGCACATAGTCTGGAGCTCACTGGGGTCCTGCATATAATTTAATCAGGCGTTTTAACACTTTTTCCATGAAAATGATTTTTAATCACTATCATGGGGCTATGAAAATAAAATTCCGGGTAATGCAGAGCACAAGTGCACCTTTTACTATTTAAATGTATTTGTATTATATATATTTGGGCTAGAAAGGTGACCTCTCTGGGTGATTTAGTCAGTTTATGGAGCTTAGCCCACAAATCCTGGATGATCCAGGCCGAATTTGGGTGCTCATAGGCGGCCTGCCAGGCGCTCCCACCCGTGGAAAGCAAAAGAAAGTGAAGAAAACGCTTAATTATATCTTAAAATAATCAAAAATGAAGTTTTGAAAAATTGTCAAAATGTTTCTGAGTGCCCACGGGAGAAGGGGCCAAGTGTTCTGGGCTTCGGGCCGATTTTTCCCCTTCTCCCTCTTAGGTGCCTTACAAACAATGGACGTCCACTCTCGGGAGCGTCGGAGTGGTGCGGTCACCCTAAGTGACAGACCTAAAGTATCCGGGATTCAGGCATCTTCCCTGGCTTGTACATTTTTGGTGATGCGCCCTGGAGGTATCAGACTATTTTAAACAACTTTTCCCCGCTTTTCAAACACTTATTCCGAGGTTTTAGCCAGTCATTTTGCACGAAATCATTTAACATTGACGGTCTCCTGAAAAAGCACATATTCTGTGCATTTTCAGGAGAGCGTCTATGTTAAATGATTTCGTGCAAAATGACTGTCTAAAACTCTCTTCCAGACATTTAAAAATACTTTCCCCGACCATTTAAACATTATTTCTGGCTTGTAAAGTGCAGTTATGCGCCCTGGAGATATTGCACTATTTACAAAATGTAGCACTCTGTTTATTTCACACCTCCAGGAGAGACCAGGGGGAAATCACCTCTCTCTGCCCCCTCACAGAGCCCCAAGGACGGACTAATTACCTCCAGCATGTCCCCATAACAGTGGGACTCTGTTTCTTTCACAGCTCCAGCAGAGACCAGGGGAAAATCACCTCTCTCTGCCCCCTCACAGAGCCCCAAGGACGGACTAATTACCTCCAGCATGGGCCCCTAACAGTGGGACTCTGCACCTCCAGCAGAGACCAGGGGGAAATCACCTCTTTTTGCCCGCTCACAGAGCACCGAAGGACGGACTAGAGACCTCCAGCACCAGTCCCTAACAGGGGGACTCTGTTTATTTCACACCTCCAGGGCGGAGACCGGGAAAATCACCTCTCTCTGCCCGCTCACAGAGCCCCAAGGACGGACTAATTACCTCCAGCATGGGCCCCTAACAGTGGGACTCTGCACCTCCAGCAGAGACCAGGGGGAAATCACCTCTTTTTGCCCGCTCACAGAGCACCGAAGGACGGACTAGAGACCTCCAGCACCAGTCCCTAACAGGGGGACTCTGTTTATTTCACACCTCCAGGGCGGAGACCGGGAAAATCACCTCTCTCTGCCCGCTCACAGAGCCCCAAGGACGGACTAATTACCTCCAGCATGGGCCCCTAACAGTGGGACTCTGCACCTCCAGCAGAGACCAGGGGGAAATCACCTCTCTCTGCCCCCTCACAGAGCCCCAAGGACGGACTAATTACCTCCAGCATGTCCCCATAACAGTGGGACTCTGTTTCTTTCACAGCTCCAGCAGAGACCAGGGGAAAATCACCTCTCTCTGCCCCCTCACAGAGCCCCAAGGACGGACTAATTACCTCCAGCATGTCCCCATAACAGTGGGACTCTGTTTCTTTCACAGCTCCAGCAGAGACCAGGGGGAAATCACCTCTCTCTGCCCGCTCACAGAGCCCCAAGGACGGACTAATTACCTCCAGCATGGGCCCCTAACAGTGGGACTCTGCACCTCCAGCAGAGACCAGGGGGAAATCACCTCTTTTTGCCCGCTCACAGAGCACCGAAGGACGGACTAGAGACCTCCAGCACCAGTCCCTAACAGGGGGACTCTGTTTATTTCACACCTCCAGGGCGGAGACCGGGAAAATCACCTCTCATTGCCCGCTCACAGAGCCCCGAAGGACGGACTAATTACCTCCAGCATGGGCCCCTAACAGTGGGACTCTGCACCTCCAGCAGAGACCAGGGGGAAATCACCTCTTTTTGCCCGCTCACAGAGCCCCAAGGACGGACTAATTACCTCCAGCATGGGCCCCTAACAGTGGGACCTCCATAACCTTGCACACCCTGAGTCCCCGGGCCCCCACAGTTAAGCACTCCCCCACGGACTAAACACAGGTATTCACACCCACCAGAACCTCGTGCCCCTGGTGACCTTACAAGGGGGTGGTTTTATGGTGCTTCTGTGTCCGCCCATCAGCATCCATATTGGGCCTTCTTCACGGCATCACCCCCCCTTCTGTGGAGGGTATTCTCGTGCCCCTGGTGACCTTACAAGGGGGTGGTTTTATGGTGCTTCTGTGTCCGCCCATCAGCATCCATATTCGGCCTTCTTCACGGCATCACCCCCCCTTCTGGGCTGGAGGGTATTCTCGTGCCCCTGGTGACCTTACAAGGGGGTGGTTTTATGGTGCTTCTGTGTCCGCCCATCAGCATCCATATTCGGCTTTCTTCACGGCATCACCCCCCCTTCTGGGCTGGAGGTTCAAACACTTTAACTTTTGTTCACCCTCCTCTGGCTTACACCTCCTCCGCCAACACTTGAGCGCTCATCACAGGGTTCAGCACCAAGGAGAGTGCCTCCCCGGTGCTGATGGAAAGTGGCACTTTTTCTGCCCCTGGTAACCATCAAGGTTATTGTTTTTTTTTTTTTTTTTTATTTTATTTGAACAAAAAACACAGTTGACAGTACAGAGAGGCTAAAACATAAACTATTTACACGTACTACTGCTACTATAACAGTACTACTAAATTTCTTAACCTACGTTTTAAAGTGCAGTTATGCGCCCTGGAGGTGTTGCACTATTAACAAAATGTATGCCCAGGATTCTGGCACCTTTCCTGGCTTGTAAAGTGCAGTTATGCGCCCTGGAGATATTGTACTATTTACAAAATGTATACACAGGATTATAATAATAATTATATACACGGTATACATATTCACAATGTTTAGCGGGATTCAGGGGACCAAATTAGGCGTCTAATTCTTACGGTGCACCAGGGCAAACAGGTTGAGTCCACGGCCCCTGCCCCATCATCAGGAGTGTCAACCAGCCCCGGTCCCGACTTCATTGGCCTCTTTCCCTCCCGCTTCCGCTTCCGCTGCTGCTGCCGCTCCAATGACCCATCAGGTGAAGATGATAGAGCTGTACTGTTATAGCAGCCCTCTTCGGAGGTCTCCCCATCTGACAGCGGTAGACATCCTTCTGATGATGATGCAGCTGCTGCCGCATCTGATGACGCCCTGAACATGGAGCGGATTCTCAATGCCTCCTTTATACCTGGCGCATTCGCGTAGAACCGGTCCGCCGTGGTTACGTCGTGACACATAAACCTGGCGAGAATCGACCGGCTTTCTGGATCTTGGTGATGCTTGATATTGTCAGCCAGGGCAGTGCGCAGGATTGTGAAGGTGACGGCTGTTTCTAGCCCAGCATCAGCCCATGCCCTCTTCAAGTGAGCGTTCAGGTTCTTGGAGGCCCGATTCCCCCTTGTGAAAAGGAAGAATTCATTCTGAGGACCCAGCAATGCCTCTTTAATCCCCATCCACCGCATGACCCAGCTAAACTCCTCTACTGTAAGCGCCAGCTGTGCTTCGCCATATGTCTTGGCCGTCTTGTGATCCTGCACATGGATGATGTAGCCCTCAGCAGTTCCCCTTATGGCTGCCTCTAAGACCTCACTGTTTTTCATGTTTGCGTACACGCCCGTACGGTGGCCATACAGGAGGCTCCAATGGAGGGTGAGATAGCCATAGAGAAGCTTCTGGGTGGTTGAGGTCGGCGTGCCGGCCATCAGGTCGAGGAGCTCCGGGATGCGCTTCTCAGCGGCCGCCATGGCGGCGAGAAGCTCCGCCTGGCTCGGCAGACGATCCAGTTTGTTCCTCTTCACCTTAAACTGATGTAGAGTGACTGCCTTATTCAAGTGTTTCATGTTGGCTTTCACCTCTCTCATTATGTGGGTCATATCAGACTGGGTGAGCTTGCACCCCCGGGGCTTTGACTCAGACATGTACCCCATGAACTGGTGCACATTCTTCAGGAAGAACTCTGATGTTGTGACTGCCCGGCCCGGCTTTACAATATACTCGCTCCAGCCACGGATCATCTTCATGTTTCTTAGGAACAGCCAGTCTGACAGGCGGTTAACACCATGGGCCATGTATACTATGAAGTTCTTTATCCGGCTGATCTTCGACACAACATTGTCTTTCTGTTTTACTGTCGGAGCGACACCCAAACAGTGATCCAAGTATGTCTGAAGGTACGCCTCCATGCTTCTAGGCAACGTGATTTCACGCATGGTATTCCCCCGTCCACACCCAGTGGACCAGTAATTTGAGGGAGAGGGCAAGTCATTAGCCAGCTTAGAGGCACGGGTCTTCCGGCATACAGGGGTCTCGCTACCGGAGGCTACTGCAAACATGACAGTTTCCACCGGGGTCTTCACAGGGGTCTCGCTACCGGAGGCTACTGCAAACATGACAGTTTCCACCGGGGTCTTCACAGGGGTCTCGCTACCGGAGGCTACTGCAAACATGACAGTTTCCACCGGGGTCTTCACAGGGGTCTCGCTACCGGAGGCTACTGCAAACATGACAGTTTCCACCGGGGTCTTCACAGGGGTCTCGCTACCGGAGGCTACTGCAAACATGACAGTTTCCACCGGGGTCTTCACAGGGGTCTCGCTACCGGAGGCTACTGCAAACATGACAGTCTTCACCGGGGTCTTCACAGGGGTCTCGCTACTGGAGGCTACTGCAAACATGACAGTCTTCACCGGGGTCTTCACAGGGGTCTCGCTACTGGAGGCTACTGCAAACATGACAGTCTTCACCGGGCTCTTCTCAGGGGTCTCGCTACCGGAGGAAACTGGTAATATGACAGTCTTCACTGGGCTCTTCACAGGGTTCTTGACCGGTCTCTTTCCACCGGAGGCTACTGCAAGCATGACAGTCTTCATTGGGCTCTTCACAGGGTTCTTGACCGGTCTCTTCCCACCGGAGGCTACTGCAAGCATGACAGTCTTCACCGGGCTCCTCACAGGGGTCTCGCTACCGGAGGTTACTGGGGACTGCATGACAGTCTTCACCGGGCTCTTCACAGGGGTATTGCTGCCTGAGGCTACTGTGTTTATGCCGGAGGTATTTGGGATTGCCAGGCCCTTAAATCGTATACATTCGTCCTCTTCCTCAAGAACAGCAGCACTCTGCTTCCTGGGTTTTAGCTCCTTTTTCAGCCTGGAGCGCAGGGTCTTCACCTCATCATTGAGGGCATCCTTCTGAGCCCTCAATGCCACATTTTCCAGCATCACCTGCCTGCAGTCCTCGTTGTCACACTCGGTATGTGGGGAGAAGGGTGGAGGGTGCCCGGGGTATTCCTCCTCATTGTCTATATCCAATGATGTAGCCATTCCAATGATGGGGTTAGTCTCACGGAGGTCATGGAGCAACTGCAGTGCCACACTATGCTTCAGCCTTGCCATGACCTGATGTGCCTTATGTCGGGACAACTCAGGGTGGTCATGTTTTACATGACGGTCCAGTCTCTTCCCAGCGTACGAACACCCAGCGATGGGACAGGGTTTGGTCCGAACATTTATCCTTCCACTGGCTATTTTCAGGAGGATTCCCCTCTCCTCCAAGTTCCGCACTGCATGCTTGTGCTTAAGGTGTTTGTTCAATGCCAGATAGAAGAGTCTGCACACCGGGCATTCAGATGACATCCTTCCTGAAACACACATAATGATTTTGATCAAAATTATGTTATAGTTCTCCGTTTATATGCGTTAGCGTGAGCGGTGGTTGCGACACTGGGTCCGATGCATCAATTCATGGTGCATGGACGAAGGGAAGTATTGGGTTACCACCGGGTCAGATGGTCCCACTTCCGCACCAACGCGGGGCTGGTGATGGCAACATTGGGTCCGATGCATCAATACATGGTGCCCCGACCATGAGAGGGTTTGGGGTACCCCGGAACCAGGCACCACCCCAGCAGGAAACGGGTTGTATGGTCAAAGGAGGAAAGAGTGATAGAACCGGGGTAAAGCAAAGAAAGTGTCCGACAATAGTGACTTGTGAGGCGGCCAGAGAGTCTGTCATATCTCGGTCCTATCCTCCAGGCAACGCTGTGGCCAAAAACTGGGCTAAAAACTAAAAAAACTAAAAAATATTTCATCCAGGGAAATTTGGGTGAAAATGAAAAAAAAGTACCCCAAAATAGTCCTTCATTAGCCAGCAGCAGTCCCCTGTCGACTCATGTGACATTCCTCCAGGGTTACATAGAACCAGGGTGTGGGCTCCGAGCCATCTCCGAGACATCTCTAGTCCGTGTTGATAATGGGGGAAATGTACCCCAAAATAGTCCTTCATTAGCCAGCAGCAGTCCCCTGTCGACTCATGTGACATTCCTCCAGGGTTACATAGAACCAGGGTGTGGGCTCCGAGCCATCTCCGAGACATCTCTAGTCCGTGTTGATAATGGGGGAAATGTACCCCAAAATAGTCCTTCATTAGCCAGCAGCAGTCCCCTGTCGACTCATGTGACATTCCTCCAGGGTTACATAGAACCAGGGTGTGGGCTCCGAGCCATCTCCGAGACATCTCTAGTCCGTGTTGATAATGGGGGAAATGTACCCCAAAATAGTCCTTCATTAGCCAGCAGCAGTCCCCTGTCGACTCATGTGACATTCCTCCAGGGTTACATAGAACCAGGGTGTGGGCTCCAAGCCATCTCCGAGACATCTCTAGTCCGTGTTGATAATGGGGGAAATGTACCCCAAAATAGTCCTTCATTAGCCAGCAGCAGTCCCCTGTCGACTCATGTGACATTCCTCCAGGGTTACATAGAACCAGGGTGTGGGCTCCGAGCCATCTCCGAGACATCTCTAGTCCGTGTTGATAATGGGGGAAATGTACCCCAAAATAGTGCATCATGACTCAGCAATCATCACACTCAACTTTGGTGAGAACCGGGCAAAGGGGTCAAAATCCGTCAATGTGGGGGGGGTGAAACGGCTGTACGCGAGCCCTGGGGGGGGCACCCGGGACCGGGCAGTGCCCCCGGCAGAAGGAACCGGGTCAAACGGGCCAAAACAGGAAAAAAAATAAAAATAAAAAGAACCAGGCAAAAGGGGGGAAAATGGGAAAAAAGTGTCCGAAAATAGTGCCTCATGACCCCGCAGGAGTCCCCCCGCGGACTCCCCTGACATTCCTCCATGGTCGAAATCATCCAACTCAACTTTGGTGATAACCGGGCAAAGGGGTCAAAATGTAAAAATTATACCCCAAATAGTGCCTCAAAATCGGGTAGAGTCACCTGGAAAGTGCCCTCGCATTCCTCCATGGCTCAAAATGTCGAACTTAAACTATTTGGAGAACCAGAGAAATGTAAAAAATACGCCCCAAAATAGTGTCTCAAAATCGGGTAGAGTCACCTGCAAAGTGCCCTCGCATTCCTCCATGGCTCAAAATGTCGAACTTAAACTATTTGGAGAACCAGAGAAATGTAAAAAATACGTCCCAAAATAGTGTCTCATAATCGGGTAGAGTCACCTGCAAAGTGCCCTCGCATTCCTCCATGTCAAACTTTAAGTATTGAGAGAACCAGGCTGGGGGGTCCTTGCGCCACAAAATTAGGCCCACTCAAAGTGCTTGGTGAGCGGATACATTCTTCCATGATTTGCAACAGCCGTTATTTTTCTGAGTGCACCCAAAAACTGGGTTTCCGATTTCGTGCAGACGGTAGTTTGAAAAGTATGGATGAATCTTTTTAACAGAGAAGTGGAAATGAAGCCCAGG